>NW_025941213.1:0-77561 GCF_000764305.2 Hyalella azteca | reverse complement strand
CCCTTTTACCCTGTTTGACGGCATATAAAAAAGCAAAAGAATAAAAAAAATATAAAAAATCATGATTTTTTTATACAAAAATCAAATGATTTGATCAAATGAATTAAACATTAAAATCACTTGGCTGCTTAAGTCGCAAATTTACCAGGAATTTAAAAGTAAAAAAATAGCCAAAAAGTTCACCATTTCTTTTAAGAGAATCTTCTCTTATAAGAAAAGTAAAAGAAAAGTAAAGAAAATAGCCAAAAAGTTCACCATTTCTTATAAGAGAATCTTCTCTTATAAGAAAAGTAAAAGAAAAAGAAAGATAATAGCCAAAAAATTCACCATTTCTTATAAGAGAATCTTCTCTTATAAGAAAAGTAAAAAAAATAGCCAAAAAGTTCACCATTTCTTATAAGAGAATCTTCTCTTACAAGAAAAGTAAAAAAATTAGCCAAAAAGTTCACCATTTCTTATAAGAGAATCTTCTCTTATAAGAAATGGTGAACTTTTTGGCTATTTTCTTTACTTTTAAATTCCTGGTAAATTTGCGACTTAAGCAGCCAAGTGACTATAATACTCGTAATTGTATGTACAGAATTGCATGTTAGACATATTGCCTTTATGCGGCCGTGTATATGGACGAAATTGTCGTACCTTTTTTTTAGTTAAATAATTTTCAAGCTTAATCTTATATACATAAATTATCATTGAATTATTTATGGACGAAATGGCCGTACTTTATTTGCAGTTAAATAATTTTCAAGCTTAATCTAATATAAATTATTATTATTGAATTAATGATATTCTATTATTTTATTGATGCACGTTAGACATATTGCCTTTATGCGGCCGTGTATTTGGCGGAATTTTCGTATCTTTTTTGCAGTTAAATAATTTTCAAGCGTAATCTAATATAAATTATCATTGAATTATTGATATTCTATTATTTTATTGATGCATGTTAGACATATTGCCTCTGAGCGGCCGTGTATTTGGTCGAAATTGCCTTACCTTTTTTTGCACTTGAATAATTTTCAAACTTGCTCCAACATAAATTATTATTATTGAATTATTGCTATTTTATTATTTTATTGAACCGCTATCACTGAATTTTTTAAACCAGCTATTATTGAATTTTTTTAAACTCCTATACTAGAATATAATTTTATTTTAGTCCTTTTTAGCTCTAATAGTCAAAATAGTTTAGTCATGTTTATTAATCAATTAATACTATCGTTAAAATTTCAGTAAACTGGTTGACCTCAAAGAACACGTGATTTATTTTTCTATGAATCATTCATTGATTACTATGAATTTTATAGAATTCCTTGCATTCAAATTATTCAGCAGCACAGCTGGATTAAGCAGGCATTTTTCATGAAGCCTTCTGAGCATAAAATAAATAAATAAATAAAATAACCTTGCGTAATTTATAATTTAACTTTAATATAATAAAATGAATAATTTATTTATTTTTTAAAAATAAAATAAATAACCTTGCATCGTCTGCTTTTTCTATGGTTTAAAGTCATACATTATGAATAAATGTACATCTAAGCAAATAACGGGATATTTTAATTAATTGGAATTTTAAAAATTTACATTTTTTATTGAAATTAGACACATTTATACGTTGGTAAAAAAGGAATGCAAATGCACATAAACTATTTTAAGCTAAAATAGCACAAAGCCGATTTTTTTAACATAACTTTTTCAAGACTTATACATATACTTTTTTCAAAACTTATACTTACAAAACTTATAACTTATTTATTCAAAGACATCTAATTTTATTTATTGACAGGAAATTCGTAGGTGCATTTTTGCAGTTGTTGACTTATGATTTGGGATTTATATTAACATGTTTCTCTAAAATTGAAAAAAGCCAAGAATTTGAGTTAATATAATATAAAAATTGGTTCTTTCTTCAGGTATNATTCGTTAGCAAAAATATGGTTTACAAAAATTCGTTTGCGCGTTTTCTCACTCCGAAATTTTGAACAAATGACACAGAAATGACTATTAACGGCTAATATTTGTCGATTTTTAAATAATTTGTGCATTATTTTTTGTAAAATATTTGCTTACAAGATAAGTTGACTTATATGTTGTCCATGAAAATGTATATAATTTTTTATATCAATGATGTTGATTACTTGAATGTTGACAGGTTAATAATATTTAAAATATCATTATAATGAGAGTCAGAGAAGTTTATTTTACTCCATATCTGCGCGACACTTTAAATGCTCTCTCTAAAATCAGCGAAATTATCTAATAATTTTCTACATCTGCCGCGTCAACAACTAACTGGTAATTTTCTAATTTTTTTCTGATAATTTTGTGAATAAAATTTTGTATTACTTTTAATTATTATGATTCTACGGGTGATTGTAGTAAATGAAACTTTAGTTTTGATACCCGTGGACTTTGAACAAGCAAACGTTTTCAATTTTTTCTGTTTATCCTAAAACATTGAAATAAAATTGATTTAATATTGAAATGATTACCAATGAAATTACACTTGCATTGAAAATTGACTATAAAATTCTCATCTTTAGTTAAAATTTCGCCCAATAGGCCTACCAGACTAATTTTATCACAGAGAACCAGACGACGGAACCTGCAAACATTTTACTTCATTCAACGAATCCCCAGAGAAAATGTTTTCTCTAAATCCAGTGCTGAGACCCGAGCGTCTGAGTGCTCCACCATCATTATTTTCCACTGACAAAATATTTTCTCTAAATCCAGTGCTGAGACCCGAGCGTCTGAGTGCTCCACCATCATTATTTTCCACTGAGAAAATATTTTCTCTAAATCCAGTGCTGAGACCCGAGCGTCTGAGTGCTCCACCATCATTATTTTCCACTGCAACGACGTCAGGTTTTTCCAAATAAAAATTTTAGAGGAAAATGTTTACCGTCGAAGTGGCAGTGTCCTGCTGGACGTGGCGCCGTGAGGAGGTTAGCACTCGCGCTCCAGTCCAGAAGTTCCAGTCTTCAGCTCCGACTAGCAACAGGACTTTAAGCACATTTACACTCGAGCTTCATGCTTCAACCCTTGAATTTTTCATGTCCATTGATAGCCCTGATTGAGCTCAAACACTGACCCAACCACTTGATGTTTGGCACGGTTTTTTTAGGTTAAATTCTGGCGTTTAAAATGATGTTTGGCACGATTTGTTTAAAGCAAATTCTGGTGTTTAAAAAAATATTTTCATTGCCCGTATGACTAGCTTTGTCGGGAGGTCACACTAAGCTTTAAGTCCATAGAATCACATTATTTCGTTGAATAATTGTGAAGAGTAATTCATGTTGAAAAATACGCACATTATTACAAAGGAGGATTATTAATTACTGATTATAATTATTATAATAATTCTGCTTGCAGTTGTTTATTATATACCAAATTTCTTAATATATACCTCATTGAAAAATATACTTTTTGCAATTGAACATTACGAGGTTCATTGATGTCTTGCAAACAATCTATATGACTTCTCTCTAAACAATCTATGCACATCTATTATTAATATTTTTCTGAATTTTAAATCTGTTTTTAACTACCAGATGTAAGCAATTTGATCGAAATGAATAATGATTGTGTTCAATATCAATACACGTATTACTATAACCTAATTAAATGAAACAAAATACAAAAAAAAATATTATTTAATTGATAAATTTTGTAATTTTTGTCACTGGTAAATCGAATTCAGTCATTGAATTGAACTGAGTCGAATTATTGATTTAAATATAATTTTAAATTTAAAAATAGAACAAATATAATACAAGCCGGAGCATCAATAGATATTTTCAGTGCTGCCAGAAATAAAGAGCTTGTTTTTCTATTTTCTAATGACTTATGAGTGGAGATAANGTAGATCAAAAGGCAAGTTTCAGGAAGTAATTCTTATTTATTAACGACGTTTCGAATGCAACAAACATTCATTTTCAAGTTAAAGAAGCATTAAACATTGAAATTTTGGTGGAAATAAGTACATAATATAAGTAACTAGGATACAACAGTAAAATTTTGGACCAAAAATTACTCGGAAAACTTCATTACTTCCTGAAACTTGCCTTTTGGTCTACCGTTCAACTGAAGAAAAGTTCCACTCCTTGATAATAGAAATCAACGAATTCTCTGGTCATCGATCGCACGTGTATAAACAAGTAAATCCTGCCATTTAAAATAAATTAATATAATATATACAATTTGAATCATGTAATATATGTATTACATGACAGAGTAGCTGTAATAAGTATAATCCAGACAGAAGGAGTGTAATATATGTATTATGAATCATATAATATATGTAATCATGTAATATATATATGACAGAACACGGTAGTAATACGTGTTTCAATTTTGTTTCGTGATGTTTCGAAATGTATTCGTGATGTTTCGCAGTGCCCATGATTCATGACAATAGCATATTCATCTATTTCAGTGTTAATTTAATTATAGCAGTTAATTCGTTGTTCATTTCTGTTGCTGCAGACACGAATTTTGCAACGAATATTCTATTAACTGCAATAGTTCACTATTACTCTATCGTTTTCGTAGAATATCCTATTAGGTTGTGTTTGTAACACTAGCACACGAACTTTGCTTCCGTAAATTTCATGCGAAATATATTTCTTTGTTGCGAAATTAGAACGCATGTTGAACTTGGTTTGATGGAAAATATGAAATTTGCGAAATTTAAGAACTAATTTGAACTTGGTTTAATTGCAACATGTGTACAAGCGCTAGCGTATTCTATAGAAATTTGAATACATCTGCGACCTTCATGTCTCTGGCCTAACATTTGCTATAATTATGATGTATTCAGACTCGGGTTGGGTTTGTACTCTAAAGCTAATTAATTTGCAAAGGGGAACACGACCCTCGGTCTTGGCAGCGTTGAAGTTTTAATTGCGTTCAAGTTCTGGACCTATACTTTCAAAACTCGCTAAGTGAACGTAAGTACTTACGCTCTATTTTCTTGTCTATGATTGGTGGATTTTGCTNTTTTCTCCATCACGCTGAAATTCATTAATTTGACAAGAACTGAAAGATTATTAAATAATTAGAATAAAAATAGGATAAATGTTCGTATTATAATATGGAATAACATCGCATACATCATTTTGCATATTAATTTCCTGCCTCTTCATAAGCTGCAGTCGTTACACCTAATGGCTTCGTACCCTCAACTTCCCGGAGCGACACCGCACATCTCAAGACTTTAATTAAAGTTAAGTAAATAAATATTATAATATATAATAATATATTATATATTATTATAATAATAATATATTAGTATATACTAATATATATATTAACACTAATATATTAGTGTTAGTTATATAGTTATATTATCTATATAACTATATAGTTATATTATTATATATATAATAATATACTAACACTAATTTATTATACTACTAATATATTAGTATAATAAATTAAATAAATAAATAAAATAATAAATAACATTGCATAACAATTATTCTGCAGCTCTGCTAATTGGGACACCACGCTTGACTATGTGTATTTATGTGCAGTAATAACTGATAATCAACAAAAGACAATTATTTACGTATCATAATAAATTATAATCAACAAAAGACAATTATGTGACTTGAAAACACTTGTGTGTCTATCCTTACAATACTTGTGTCTTTATCAGAACAATTGTGTGTCTTTATCCCAATAATTTTCCGTCGTTATCCTAACACTTGAGCGTCCTTTGTTATCAGGAGACAAGTTTACGTCTTTGTCTGAAAAATTTTACGCCTTTATCCGGACAGCTGTGCGTCTTTGTCTAGAAAATTCGTGTCTTTATCCGTATTATAGGGCGTCTCTATCCGGACGTTTTTGGTTTTTATCAAAACAATCGTGTATCTTTATAATTAGGCGTCTTTGCCCGGACATTCGGCCGCCTTTATCCGGACACATGAGTGTCTTTGTACGGTGGATTTTGCGTTTTTTTCCGGACACTCTTGTTTTTTATCCAAACATTCGTGTTTCTTTATAATTAGGCGTCTTTGCCCGGACATTCAAGCGCCTTTATTCGGACACATGACTGTCTTTGTACGGAGAATTAGACGTCTTTATCCGGACACTACCCCGAGCACTCACCGCTAGAGATGCATGAAATCAAAGGCATTTAGTGCACTTAGTTTAACAAGATATATCCTACAGCATTAGAATATGCAGTATTAATTGAATTAATACTGTACATAGAATATACAGTATTACTGTATATTCTGTATGCAGAATATACAGTATTAATTAAATTACAGTATTAATTGAATTAAATTTTTATTCGAGCGAATCAATAATTGTCGGATGGTCCTTATATTAGGCACTTACGGGACACCGTTTTAATTTCAAGGTTTAATTATAATTTAAATCAAATATTTAGCACCACTTATGATAATAATCCATGATAATAAACTATGATGATATATATTGATAATTAATCATTGTAATAATCCATGATAGTAAATCATGCTAATTTTAGTTATATAGTTATATTATTATACATATAATAATATACTAACACTAATTTATTATACTAATAATATATTAGTATAATAAATTAAATAAATAAATAAAATAATAAATAACATTGCATAACAATTATTCTACAGTTCTGCTAATTGGGACACCATGCTTGACTATGTGTATTTATGTACCATAATAAATTATAATCGACAAAAGACAATTATTTACGTATCATAATAAATTATAATCAACAAAAGACAATTATGTGACTTGAAAACACTTGTGTGTCTATCCTTACAATACTTGTGTCTTTATCAGAACAATTGTGTGTCTTTATCCCAATAATTTTCCGTCGTTATCCTAACACTTGAGCATCCTTTGTTATCAGGACAAGTTTACGTCTTTTTCTGTAAAGTTTTACGCCTTTCTCCGGACAGCTGTGCGTCTTTGTCTTCACAATTCGTGTCTTTATCCGTTTGATTGGGCGTCTTTATCCGGAAGTTTTTAGTTTTTATCCAGACACTCATGTATCTTTATAATAAGGCGTCTTTGCCCGGACATTCAGGCGTCTTTATCCGGACACATGAGTGTCTTTGTACGGAGAATTAGACGTCTTTATTCGGAAGTTTTTAGTTTTTATCCAGACATTCGTGTGTCTTTATAATTAGGCGTCTTTACCTGGACATTTAGGCGTCTTTATCCGGACACTAGAGTGTCTTTGTACGGAGAATTAGACGTCTTTATTCGGAAGTTTTTAGTTTTTATCCTGACATTCGTGTGTCTTTATAATTAGGCGTCTTTACCTGGACATTCAGGCGTCTTTATCGGGACACATGAGTGTCTTTGTACGGAGAATTAGACGTCTTTATCCGGACGTTTTTAGTTTTTATCCAGACACTCGTATGTCTTTATAATTAGGCGTCTTTGCCCGGACATTCAGGCGCCTTCATTGGCACACTTGAGTGCCTTTGTACGAGGATTGGTCATCTTTATCCGGACGTTTTTAGTTTTTATCCAGACACTCGTGTGTCTTTATAATTAGGCGTCTTTGCCTGGACATTCATCTGCCTTTATCCGGTCACTTGAGTGTCTTTGTACGGAGAATTAGACGTCTTTATCCGGACACTACCCCAAGCACTCACCGCTAGAGATGCATGAAATCAAAGGCATTTAGTGCATTTAGTTAACACGATATATCCTACAGTATTAGAATATGCTTATTAATTGAATTAATACTGTATATAGAATATACAGTATTACTGTATATTCTGTATGCAGAATATACAGTATTAATTAAATTAATACTGGTTATAGAATATACAGTATTACTGTATATTCCATAGAATATACAGTATTACAGTATATTCTGTATGCAGAATATACAGTATTAATTAAATTACAGTATTAATTGAATTAAATTTTTATTCGAGCGAATCAATAATTGTCGGATGGTCCTTTTATTGGGCACTTACGGGACACCGTTTTAATTTCAAGGTTTAATTATAATTTAAATCAAATATTTAGCACCACTTATGATAATAATCCATGATAATAAACTATGATGATATATATTGATAATTAATCATTGTAATAATCCATGATAGTAAATCATGCTAATCAGCCGACGACATAAACTCTGATAATATATAATGATTATAAACCATTAATAATACTCGTAGTAAACAATGGTTATAATAACTTTATTGTTTATTTNATCATTTTACACAATCATCATTTTACACAATCATCATTTTACACAATCATCATTTTACACAATCATCATTTTACACAATCATCATGTTACACAATCATCATTATACACATCATCATTTTACACAATCATCATGTTACACAATCATCATTTTACACAATCATTATTTTACACAATCATCATTTTACGCAATCATCATTTTACACAATCATCATGTTACACAATCATCATGTTACACAATCATCATGTTACACAATCATCATGTTATACAACATTTAAAGAATGTAAGCTTAGAATTGAATTATATTTCAGTTGTATGATCATATTTGCGGATTGATTTATTGTAAATTTTGTAAAATATTCAGAGAGAAAAAATCTATATGAATTTCTGCCTCTTCAGTACTAAATACTTTATATTGGATTGGATAATAATAACTAATAACTTTACGATGTAATTTTACGTGCCACCATATCCTTAAAGAGCGAATTTATATATATTTAACTGTGACAATGACATTATTACCATAATATCATAACAGACTTGACAATAATGACACTAGTTGCAGATGTGACCACTAGTTGCCGATGTGACCACTAGTTGCAGATGTGACCACTAGTTGCAGATGTCACTAGTTCCAGATGTGACCACTAGTTGTAGCTGTCACTAGTTACAGATTTGACCACTAGTTACAGCTGTCACTAGTTACAGATGTTACCACTAGTTACAGCTGTCACTAGTTACAGATGTTACCACTAGTTGCAGATGTGACCACTAGTTACAGATGGGACCACTAGTTGCAGATGTGACCACTAGTTACAGACATGACGATTAGTTACAGACATTACTATTAATTACAGACATGACCACTAGTTGCAGATGTGACCACTAGTTACAGACATGACGATTAGTTACAGACATTACTATTAATTACAGACGTGACCACTAGTTACAGATGTGACCACTAGTTATAGATGAGACCATTAGTTGCAGAGCTGACCACTAGTTACAGATGTGACGATTAGTTACAGACATGACTACTAATTACAGACATGACCACTAGTTACCCACGCGACCATTAGTTACATAATTACCCCGCTTGTCATGCTTTACCACCGCCTTACCCCGTGTTCATGTCTGTAGAAATAAAAAGCTTTAAAAAACATGAAATTATTTTCATTTTTAACCCTTAATTGTCTGAGGCTCAAAGCTTGTGAATTTTCGGAAAAAAATAATAATTCTTATTTAACAAGCATTTTCTTATTACAGCTAAACCGATAAAAAAAATTTAGTGTAAAATACTTAAAAAACATGAAATTTTATTTTATTTTTAACCCCTAATTGTCTGAGGCTCAAAGCGTGTGAATTTTAGGAAAAAAATAATAATTCTCATTTAACAAGCATTTTCTTATTACAGCTAAACCGATAACAAAAAATTTAGTTTGCACTGTATTATAGAAAAAAAATGCCCCAATTCTGCATTGTTTTACCAATTGACAATACTTAGTAAATATAATATTTTACTTTGTTATAAACAAAATATTACAATTTATATGATATAAATCTCAGTTTATTATTCCCGGGCAACATTCATATAAGTTTCAAATTTTAAGACATATATGTAAATTTTTGATGATTCTATATATAATTAAGTTCAATGATTTCATGAAACTAATTGACGAAAACTATTCCGAGTTGTTTCTAATAGTTTTCCTTTCGATTAATGTATGCTTTTTAGAGTTTCAATCTGTGTAATGGCAAGATTATATGTAAAATTGCGCCAACTTAGGAATAATATCTAAATTGAACATTAAGGTACATAGTACGAATAAACTAAATCCCAAAGAAAGCAATTTAAGACATTTGTCATGTTATAATTTAATCATGTTACACAATATTCAATGTGCAAGCTTAAAACTGAGAGTTGCAAACAAAAAAAAAACATTTTTCAAAATTCAATAAAAATCATTTTCTTACTCAGCCGCAAAAACAAAAAAAGGATATATTTATTGTATACATCAGTTGTACGATCATATATGCGGATTGATTTATTGTAAATTTTGTAGAATAATCAGGGAGAAAAAACATGTATGAATTTCTGCCTCTTCAGTACTAAATACTTTATATTGGATTGGATAATAATAACTAATAACTTTACGATGTACTTTTACGGGCCGCCATATCCTTAAAGAGCGAATTTATATATATTTAACTGTGACAATGACATTATTACCATAATATCATAACAGACTTGACAATAATGACACTAGTTACAGATGTGACCACTAGTTACAGCTGTCACTAGTTACAGATGTGACCACTAGTTGCAGATGTGACCACTAGTTGCAGATGTGACCACTAGTTGCAGATGTGACCACTAGTTGCAGATGTGACCACTAGTTGCAGATGTGACCACTAGTTGCAGATGTGACCACTAGTTGCAGATGTGACCACTAGTTGCAGATGTGACCACTAGTTGCAGATGTGACCACTAGTTGCAGATGTGACCACTAGTTGCAGATGTGACCACTAGTTGCAGATGTGACCACTAGTTGCAGATGTGACCACTAGTTGCAGATGTGACCACTAGTTGCAGATGTGACCACTAGTTGCAGATGTGACCACTAGTTGCAGATGTGACCACTAGTTGCAGATGTGACCACTAGTTGCAGATGTGACCACTAGTTGCAGATGTGACCACTAGTTGCAGATGTGACCACTAGTTGCAGATGTGACCACTAGTTGCAGATGTGACCACTAGTTGCAGATGTGACCACTAGTTGCAGATGTGACCACTAGTTGCAGATGTGACCACTAGTTGCAGATGTGACCACTAGTTGCAGATGTGACCACTAGTTGCAGATGTGACCACTAGTTGCAGATGTGACCACTAGTTGCAGATGTGACCACTAGTTGCAGATGTGACCACTAGTTGCAGATGTGACCACTAGTTGCAGATGTGACCACTAGTTGCAGATGTGACCACTAGTTGCAGATGTGACCACTAGTTGCAGATGTGACCACTAGTTGCAGATGTGACCACTAGTTGCAGATGTGACCACTAGTTGCAGATGTGACCACTAGTTGCAGATGTGACCACTAGTTGCAGATGTGACCACTAGTTGCAGATGTGACCACTAGTTGCAGATGTGACCACTAGTTGCAGATGTGACCACTAGTTGCAGATGTNTATTCACCTCACTATTCACCTCACTATTCACCTCACTATTCACCTCACTATTCACCTCACTATTCATTCAATAGAAACTGCAGATAAAAATGGACGCTCCCAATAAAGGTAATTCCAATGAAGGTAATTCACTGAATGCACTCAGAAAATGAATGGGTCACATTGTCCAAATATACACTTTATTGGCACACTTTCTTCCTGACACACTTTCTTGCTGACACACTTTCTTGCTGGCACACTTGCTGACACACTTTCCTGCTGACACACTTGCTGACACACATTCTTGCTGACACACTTTCTTATAAAGAACTCGAGCAGAGAGTGGCCGTAGCACTGATACGTGCAGCGAGTGGCCGTAGCACTGATACGTGCAGAGAGTGGCCGTAGCACTGATACGTGCAGCGAGTGGCCGTAGCACTGATACGTGCAGAGAGTGGCCGTAGCACTGATACGTGCAGAGAGTGGCCGTAGCACTGATACGTGCAGAGAGTGTCCGTAGCACTGATACGCCCCTTTAGCCGGGCCAAACTGGGTCAGGATGACCCATACAAGAGCAAAAAGGGCACAGCTTTTTGCACAAAATCTCACATATTTCTGTGAGTGTGAGCTTAAATAGACACACATACAATGAGGTCAACGGGGACGCAGAGAGAGTGTGACAGTAACTTAAATTATATGAGTAAACAAATGCCCTCATACAGGCCTGTGTAGTAAACAAATGCCCTCATACAGGCCCGTGTAGTAAACAAATGCCCTCATACAGGCAAGTGTAAAGAAAAGAAGTAATCGATGCGTGATTAAAATATATTACGCTTCTAATAATTTTGTTTATATGTTTGTTTATTTTTGCGATGGCAAAAACGTGTTACATGCGAAGATAAAAACGTTTATCGCCATCAGTTAAGCTGCACATTTCCTCAACAAGACACAAACAGATTTTTTATTGCTTTCATCTTAAATAAAAATCAAAACGTTGAAAGAGAAATAGGTAATAAATCCCAACACAGGTAATCTCGTTTGTATGCTTAAATAAAAATGCGTCAAGGCTTTAATAAAAATGCGATATACGTAGTTAAGAAATGCACGCTCATCGGCCTATTATAAATAAAATACGATACCCTTAGTTTACGATGCATTACACGTCACCAATGCTATTCGTACCTAAAAGCTTGGTGACGAGAGAGATAGTCAGTTTAATAAAGCTGAACCCTTATTTTACTTATGCACTGTTAGAAAAAACGGTGAAAAAACGGTCCCACTGGCGTTCTAGTGGCCGGTCACCCCGTGAAAATTCATACAGGCCCGTGTAGTAAACAAATGCCCTCATACAGGCCTGTGTAGTAAACAAATGGCCTCATACAGGTAAGAGTAAAGAAAAGAAGTAATCTATGCGTGATTAAAAAATATTTCGCTTCTAATAATTTTGTTTATTTGTTTGTTTATTTTTGCGATGGCAAAAACGTGTTACATGCGATGGCAAAAACGTGTTACATGAGATGACAAAAACGTGTTACATGAGATGACAAAAACGTGTTATATGAGATGGCAAAAACGTGTTACATGCGATGGCAAAAACGTGTTACATGAGATGACAAAAACGTGTTACATGTCATGGCAAAAACGTGTTACATGAGATGACAAAAACGTGTTACATGCGATGGCAAAAACGTGTTACATGAGATGACAAAAACGTGTTATATGAGATGACAAAAACGTGTTACATGCGATAGCAAAAACGTGTTATCAGTTGAAATGCAAATTTTCTCAACACGACACAAGCAGAATTTTTCTTGCTCTAATTTTAAATAAAAATCAAAACGTTGAAGGAGAAATAGATGGTAAATCCCATCACAGGTAATCTCGTTTGTAAGCTTAAATAAAAATGCGTCAATATGCTTTAATAAAAATGCGATATAAGTAGTTGAGAAATGCACGCTCATCGCCATATTATAAATAAAATACGATGCCCTTAATTTACGATGGATTACCCGTCGCCAATGCTATTCGTACCTACAAGTTTGGTGACGAGAGAGATAGTCAGTTTAGTAAAGCTGAACCCGTATTTTACTTATATAATTACTGTCTACGCACCTAGAGGCGTGATAAGGAAAGTTACCATCACAATATAAATGGTTTACCTTTTGTGTGAAGATAAACAAACGTTATAATTATATATACATATATTATTATCAAATATATTTCACAAAAGAGTGCGAATATTTCAAAAACTAGACGTACTAGAGAAACAAAAACTATCTTAACCATCGATCAATGATATTCGTAACTAAACTAAATGCCCTGACTGCATTAAGAACTGAATAATATAAACAAATTCAAGCAAACAACTCTGACGCTCAATTCAGTTAACATTCATCTCATTAGTTTAATTATCCCCCTCCCCCTCACCCAGCAAAATTGGGAGTAAAGTTCAATGCACAACCAAGTCTTTATGATTTATCAATTAATTTCGTTAGGTGTGGCTGGAAAAACACGTTATTAATTATATTAAATCATAACTAATGTCCGTAGTTACTGGACATAGTTAATGGACATAATTAACTACAATAAAAAATAACTATTGTCCGTATTGACTGGACATAACTAATTGACATAATTGAATAGAATAAATGGTAAATATTGTTCGTGTTGACTGGAAATAATTAATGCACATAATTGATTAGAACAAATAATAAATATTGTCCGGGTTGACTGGACATAAATAGTTTAATGACATTATATATGTGCGTTTGGCCTAAATATCTAAAGGTTTTGCGGAATAGTTTGATTGTAATCGAACTTGTCGTTCGATCCCAAGTTTCGTCCAATTTTTCACGTAAAGTAATGGCGTGTCCTAAATTATTCACTTAGTATGATCGTATCACCAAAATTCTTTGTTACACTGGGTGATTAAACCACCAGCATAGATACAACTATGCCTAAACTCGGGACGATTATATAACATTGTATAGTTTTGCATTATTCATGAAAAATAGTATTAATTCACTTAATTCAAATATTATTCATTTATTCAGTTATTTTTATTATTATACATGGGGTATATCCCTATCATTTTAATATAATTTCACCCACTCAATACGTGATCGGCACAGATTATTTTCTGCGAGAGAATACAGGAATAGGATACTATAACGTTATAGGAATAGGATGCGATAACGTTATAGGAATAGGATGCGATAACGTTATAGGAATAGGATATGATAACGTTATAGGAATAGGATGCGATAACGTTATAGGAATAGGTTCTGATAACGTCATAGGAATAGGATACTATAACGTTATAGGAATAGGATGCGATAACGTTATAGAAATAGGATACAATAACATGGATTACAAAATATTTTTAATCAAAACTATAACCAAATTTTCGTAGCGCTCATACTAACTCATAATTAAACGTGACTTTCCAAAAGAACTTCGAAGAATTATGAACGTTTTTAGATTTTCGTGAGCTGCTAAAATCCTCTGAAAAAATTGTGTCTCATTAAAACTTCCCTGCAGACTAATTAGGAAGAAGCGCGGCACTTAATAAGCCTGCTGAATCTGCAACAAACTTCGTGCATCTAATTAGCGATTGGGAGCTATTCTTAGGCATGCGTAGGGTGCTGTCATTCTACTTAAAACCAACATCTAATTAGCGATTGGGAGCTATTCTTAGGCATGCGTAGGGTGCTGTCATTCTACTTAAAACCAACATCTAATTAGCGATTGTGAGCTATTCTTGGGCATGCGTGGGGTGCTGTCATTCTACTTAAAACCAACATCTAATTAGCGATTGTGAGCTATTCTTAGGCATGCGTAGGGTGCTGTCATTCTACTTAAAATAAACTTGTTTGTCCTAGATTTGAAAGCTGCTAGAGTCCTAGTAAATCAAACTGATTGACTGAATTGCTTTGATTGTAATTTTGCTAATTATTTTGCTAGTTTGTACAGGAATAAAAATTAAAGCTGACTTTTCAGGCTTGTAATTGTTTAGATTCTTTTAGATCCCGGCAGCCAAAATCGCTTTGAATTAAAATATCGACTTTGACAAACAGTAAAATTAAAATAAATTCTATATAGTAAAGAATTTATTTACATGACTATTTGTTCAATTAGAATTTAGTATATTATGTAAAAATTAAATTAATGATAAGAAGATAGCTGCATAATCAAGCGTTGCTGAGGATTGATGATATCTAAGATTGAAGGACCGCCTTACATGATTTTTTTTATAATTTTAACGCTAAAAATGGCGAATATGAAAGACCTCTTAAATTCAAAACCTTCACACTAACTTCCATTAAAATCAAGTCGAGAAATTTCAATAAATTATAATATTGCAGAAATCGTTTAACATTCAAATTACTCCCAATATTGTTGGGTTTACGAGGAATTTGAAAGTAAACTCCAAATAAATTACCATATCTTCGTTTCATAGACGAGCTTCATCATCAGTTCCAAAATATTTATGGAAAAAAGTGCAATAAAAAGATAACATCTAAATATTCATCGAAGAAATAGGTTTATATGGGGCCCTCAAAACAAAGGTTGGCAATGCATCGTCATACAACAACTAGTTAATAATGAGTCTTGCTAAAATTATTATATATCATATTATATAACTACATATAAAAGCACATATATATTACTATTGTTAATATATATTATTATATATATTATCCAATTATACACGGTATGAATTGCGGATACGAACTTCTTATATATTGACGGTAAAATTTACTGAATTGCTTTACTAATAAACGAGTTTCGTTCAGTTATAAACTGACTTTGGAGACCTGAATTTCAGTATTTCTTTCCCTGCGATGAATACATGCAGTGAGTAACTGTAAATAATTTTAGCAAACCTTTTGTAAGCCTAGTTTTTAATTGTCTATTCTTATGCGCTTGTTTATCAGACCTTTAGTATGTCTATCAGACCTTTAGTATGTAAAGCTAGTCGACAATGTATCAAATAGTTTCATGCTAACTCAGTTGTTCGTAGCTCGCGTTAAAACTGCCCAAAATATTTCGGTTCGTTAATTTATGCCTTCTTATATTTTGTTTATAGTTCTGCGCCCATACTTTCAAAGAAAGTTAAGAGATCGTAAGTTCATCAGCCAATCATTGACGGCCTTTCAAGCCACTCTTTTAAAAACAGTTAAGAGATCGTAAGTTCATCAGCCAATCATTGACGGCCTTTCAAGCAAAATCCACCAATCGTAGACAAGAAAATAGAGCGTAAGTACTTACGTTCACTTAGCGAGTTTTGAAAGTATGGCCCCAGATGATTATTTGTTATATTTGAATGTTATAAGCATACATTGAAGTTTATGGGGTTAATATATTTATATTTGTTCTTACAGATACAGTTTTCTCATTCAATACAAATGAAACTTGTCGGAACTGTGGTTATCCTAAAACTTGAACGCGGACTTACGACAACCTAAATTCAACAAAACGAAAAGTGTTTTACAGTAACTCTTGAATAGAGTAGCAGGGGAGTGAACTATGTTATTTTAAATAAAGTAAGTGTAATTATTAAAATGTATTAAAATAAATCAAATCTCCCCACATTTTTATTATAATCATCATAACCTATCTTACCTGTCGTCTATCTTTTACAGAAAAATGACTGAAATATGTATTTACAAATTTTTAAGAAATGCATCTTAGCGCTTTTTTCTCCCACCCGCCATTTCGCATATGAAGAAATCGTGATTTGGCTGTTCAATTGAAACATTTACAGTTGAAACATCTACAGCTGAAATATTTACGGTTGAAACATTTTGAAACGTTATCCTTACATCAAGGTTTACCGCTGCTATAGATATGGCGGTCATTTCACAGTTGTTTAAAATACGATATCTCGCTCACTGCCCTGGCATGCGACTGGTACAGACGCAAGCAGCTGTACACAAATATGCAGACAACGCTGCGTCAATACAGCTGCTTATGTGAGGCGCATATACAGCTGCAGGTCAAGGTACACTCAGAGAAATTTATATATAAATTTCTAAATTATATATATATGTCTTCTAAATTATTATATTTCTTCTAAATTAGATTATATTATATTATTATTATTATTTAAATAAAGAAATATATAATATAATTATAGAAATATAATATTAAACTATTATATTTCCATAATTATATTATATATTTCTTCTAAATTATATATAAAGTTTCACAGAGTGAAACTTTGTCCAAAGAGTGGCCCACTTTTGCCTTTGTCTGGGTCATCGTGACTCAGTTTGTCCCGGGAAAAGGTCATATCTGAGCTACATGCGGGAAGTGTATCAAAATTTCGACAATATGATCCATTAATCATTCTGAGTGTCTTTTCCAAGGTCACCGACCCTTTGGCATCATAAAAATAATTGATATTACACAAGTTATTTTATTACTATTATTTAGTTATTATTATTTAGTTTATTATCAAGTTGTTTATTCAGTTATTCCATTGTACAGAATATTATTATTATTGTACAGAATATCTTTCACTGTTTCATTTTTGGGTTGAATATACTGGTGACTTTGATATACCCTAATTTTAATCTGACCCAAACACTCATGCAAGTTAACTATCTATTTATATAGAATAATTACCTATTGATATCTATATCTATTTATCTATTTATATCTTTATCTATTTACCTATATCAATTTATATAACATATCTAATGAATTTAATCGTATCCTGTAGTTTTAACACTCTGACCATAGTCATAGTCTCCAGTCATTCATAGTCATAGTCTCATAGTCTCTAGTCATTTGTTACTAAACTCTTCATCTAAATTCTAAAACATGAAGGCATTCCTAAGCGAAATATAACTGTCAAATTCACAGGAATTTGGCTCAGTGAATTCAATGGTAAAAAGTTTTATTTTAATGAAAGTTCAACATGAAGAAAGCTTCATTCTACGTCCAACGTCTCCGTAGTTCGGGTGTACGATTCTTGTGACCAAGTGGCAGGCTTTAGTTCCGAATTCAAATTCATTTAACTTTCAAAATTTGCCGCTTTTTAAGAACCTAATTTCTCGGAGTGGTAGTTTTTAGCTCAGTCTCTTTACACTTTTATTTTTTATTTATAATTATATATCAGTTTTACAACCTAATTATTTTTATTTCAGTCCCATTAACATTTGTTTATATTTTTATTTATAATTATGTATCAGTTTTACAACCTAATTATTTAGTACCGTATAACTTTGACCTTTTATGAACCCGTTTTACAGGTTACTCTCCACGCTTTTCAGTAAAAAAATCAATAAATAACTGCATTAAATTTAATATCAGTATCAATAACCATTAAAACCATTTAAATGTAAAAACTTCTTTTAGAACGTTTTTTACCCGATTCTGGCTGGAAGGTTTTAATGTGATTATTAATTAGTTATGCAGCTCAGTATAACTTTATTTAGAGCCTTCAGCCTCATAAATGATATTAAAATGATATTATTTAGCCTCATAAATGATATTTAAACGTCATTTTTGTGTTGGAAGAATTAGTTAATTGGAAGTTAAGTAAACTTCGACATGAAAACTATCTGGACCAGAAAAATATTTTTGATCCCTCTACATTGTTAAAGAAATATCTTGCTGAAACATATATTATATGCATCAATACTTGATGAAACATATTTATGGAAGGTTTTTATGGGAAAAAAATTTTTCCCATAATTTTTTTTTATTTTATGGGAAAAAAAATAAAAAAAATATGCATATATTATATTATTTATTATTATATATAATTATACAATAATATATAATATTATATTATTTTTTATTATATTATGTTATAGTATTAATATCATATATATGAAACATATATTATATGCATCAATACTTGATTAAACATATGCATCAATATACTCCACATGTAAAAAAAATCTATCATTAGGGGTAACAATTTCAAGAGCTTAAAGGTTCTTTCCAGCGCCTCTGCAACATAATAATTAGTTACCTTTAATAAATACCTTTAATTACATTTAATAAATGTGTGATTAACGCAGGCCCTCGCATGGCACCATAATTACAAGCTAAGATTAACAATAACATTTTTTAAAGCAAATCAACCAACATTTAATTATCCGCTTGTATTAAAATCAATATTGCCATATCTTATATTCGTAATAATATTCTCATTTAAATTCTTGCACAATTTTATTCGTTGGAATATTTTAAAATATCAATTGTGTAATCTCATTTTAATTTAGAGAATATATTGGCCTATGTTATCTACATTATATTGATTTGTCTATTTTTGCCAATCGGCAAATATACATCACTCTATACCATTTCTCATCACGATAATGATTTAAAATTTATAACAATCCTAATTTATAATGTATCACTTAACAATTTGTTACGAAACTCATATATCCAATTACTGCACTTTAATTCGTATACTTTAATAATGGTATTAGTACGACGCAATAAACAATCTATTAAATAGAATCAAACATTTATTTAAATTTTCAAAGTTGACACTAAGCCACAATAGGAATAATAATAGGAATGTCAACACATATATTATTGAGTATTATTATTTATTATTAGTATTATTATTACATATATTATTGAGTATTTTGTGACCTTTTTAAACAAAAACAATGAATTTTCCAAAGACAACACTACAGTTGGAAAAATGAATGGTTCATATTGTCCTGATAATGACACACTCTCAGCTGGTAGCACTGGCTTGTTATTTTACCGGGCCAAACTGTGTTATTTTTTGTGTGCTATTTGTCGCCCCACACAAAGGAAAAAAGTGCACCACTATTTGGATAAAGACACATTTATTTCTCTGGGTGTATCATCAGAAAATCTACGGTATTCCACGTGAGAGTGAAAAGCGGAAGATCAGCTTTATATTTTTTGAGTATTTTTGGCCAGTTTTGAAACTTCTTTTTTTTACTAAATTTACTTTCGAAGTAAAATATGGAGCACACGACATGGATTTTACTATAGAAATCTATTTTCTACATAAATAATAGATTTTTATTTTGTTGCACAATTATATTTCCTTTAATTATATGAATATTATCTATTCCAGGGTGAAATTACTGATAACAATAATTCCTGATAACAATAAATAAGGCCTGCCATCATGGATTTTGAACAAACAGAGAGTAAGTGATAATTCGGGTGAATCTTTTTTATTTTAAATGCGTTATTTTATTAACGGCATTTTATCTCCTGGTTTTTAGTCGTGTTAAATTTTTTACTTATTAATTGATAATCAGGCAGTCGTAATTAGGGCATGGGCCCTTATGCTGATAAATAAATAATAATAATAATAATAAATAAATAATAATAATGAAATTGCACTTGATTATTGATTAAGTCTAAATGCTCAATCTACGTAGTATTCATTATAAAGATAAAAAGCAGACCAGTTAACATAAATTAAATCGCCATACCGCTAAAAAAGCTCAAACATATATTAATAATTCGTAAATTTCGTACGATTATCTGTGGTTAATTTTCAAGATTATCAGTACGTTAATCCGTGATCATTGATGCGGATTAATATTATAATTTTATGTAATTAATGAACAGGATTAACATTGAGATTATATGTGATCAAAAGTCCGTATTTCAATGTCCCGGCCTGAAACTGTGGAAATATGCCTGTCTTTAACATGATAAACATCATAAACATCATTAACATGATAAACATCACAAACATCATTAACATGGTAAACATCATAAACATCATGAACATCATTAACATCATTAACTTCATAAACATCATAACATCATAAAAATCATAAGCATCATAAACATCATTAACATCATAACATCGTAAACGTCATAAACGTCATAACATCATAAACATCGTAAACATCGTAAACATCATAAACATCATAACATCATAAAAATCATAAGCATCATAAATATCATTAACATCATAAACATCATAAACATTATAAACATCATAAACATTATAAACATCATAAACATCATTAACATCATAAACATCATTAACATCATAAGCATCATAAACATCATAAACATCATAAACATCATAAACATCATAAACATCATAAACATCATAAACATCATAAACATCATAAACATCATAAACATCATAAACATCATAAACATCATAAACATCATAAACATCATAAACATCATAAACATCATAAACATCATAAACATCATAAACATCATAAACATCATAAACATCATAAACATCATAAACATCATAAACATCATAAACATCATAAACATCATAAACATCATAAACATCATAAACATCATAAACATCATAAACATCATAAACATCATAAACATCATAAACATCATAAACATCATAAACATCATAAACATCATAAACATCATAAACATCATAAACATCATAAACATCATAAACATCATAAACATCATAAACATCATAAACATCATGAACATTATTAACATCATAAACATCATAGAGTGGAATCGAATAGAAGTGTCGGCATTGAAGAAATAGGCCCATGGCCTATTCATAAACATCATTAACATCATATAATATAATAGAATAGAAGTGTCGGCATTGAAGAAATAGGCCCATGGCCTGTTCATAAACATCATAAACATCATTAAAATCATAAACATCATATTTCGGTCATCATCTCACTTCCTCGCTGCAGTTTGTAGAAGATTCAAGAAGCTCGAGCCTGGTTTTGAGGTCGCCTTTGTTTTTAAATTGTGCAATAAATTCAAGTTATTGACTGGAAATTTTTGATCAAAAGTTGGAGCCGTCAAGAAATTTATGACGTCCTTGGCACCGATAGGATATTTCTGAAGTTTTTTTTAGTTATTTCTTTTTGTTATTCTTTTTAGACTTTGGATATCATCTTTGAACTTTTAAACGAGTAAACTTCAGCTCACAATTTCAAATAAAAAACAACACGTGTTCCATATTTTAAAAATGTAGTTATGAAAGTTTTTGACGCACTTACAAGTCCAATTTTTTCAAATTGAACTTTTAGATTAAATTTTCGTTTAGACTTAGGAAGTTGTGCTTTGAAACTTTTATGATTACTTGAGATACCAAACAGGATTTATTGTAGTCGATAGCAAAAACTTATTTCAAATTATTTCCTCAGTTTAAATACAACTGCCGTGCTAATTTTTTCTAGCTAAAAGTATCATTTAAGTTTCTTGAAATCACAAAAAAATCTGCTCAGTTTTTAGAATTCTGCGATCATGGAAATTTCCAGAAAAAAACAGGCTTCATAGTAAATATATTTTCAACGAAATTAAATTCCGCACAGTTGATTTCAGCACTGATGAACTTTAGAGTTCGGGTTAAGTAAGATTGAAAACTCAAATTCGCCTCAGAAATGCGCGTTTTCAGTAACATTTCATCGTAACCAGCAAAAGTACACGTAGCGACCTATAAGTAGACGTAGCGACCTATAAGTACACGTAGCGACCCATAAGTGCACGTAGCGACCTATAGGTACACTTAGCGACCTATGCGTACACGTAGATATCAATAAGTACACGTAGCGACCTATAAGTACACGTAGCGACATATGTATATGTGCACGTAGCGACCTATAAGTACAGGTAACGACCTATACGTACACGTAGCGACCTATAAGTACACGTAGTGATCTTTAGGTACACGTAGCGACCTATAAGTGCACGTAGCGACCTATAAGTGCACGTAGCGACTTATAAGTACACGTAGTGATCTTTAGGTACACGTAGCGACCTATAAGTGCACGTAGCGACCTATAAGTTTATAAGTACACGTAGCGACCTATAGGTACATGTAGCGATCTATAATTACGCGTTGCGACCTATAAGTACACGTAGCGACCTATAAGTACACGTAGCGACCTATAAGTACATGTAGCGACCTATAAGTACACGTAGCGACCTATAAGTAAACGTAGCGACCTAAAAGTACACGTAGCGGCCTAAATGCGCGTAGTGCTTGTTTCTCGTCAGTGATTATTCAGTAGCTTGAAAATTACTCAATTATTGGCTGAAGGATCGACGAAATTATAAATATTTTCGATACTATGTCCTTAGGCAAGCATCTACATTCTTTTTAGCGCTGATACATTTAATTTCTATATCTTGTGTCACAGGCATGCAGCTTTATTATTTGTAACGATAATAAATAATAATGGTCAAGATAATAATAATAATAATAATATTAATAATAAGATAATAGTAATAATAATAATACTAATAATTATAATTATAATAATAACAATAATAATGATGATAACAATAATAATAATAAGTAGTATAGCCTCATGTTGTAATCATCTCATCAGTAATTAATTCTTGATGACAGCAGAAGAACGACTCGTCAGCCCTTGACATATTCGGGGCACTGCGGTCGCGGCTGCTATGGACGATAATAAATGTGTTCGGGCGACCTAATATTTCTTTATTATCCAATGTAAACATTACGCAATAGGCGACCAATTATTCCTTTATTATCCAATGTAAACATTACGCAATAGGCGACCAATTATTNGGCCTAAATGCGCGTAGTGCTTGTTTCTCGTCAGTGATTATTCAGTAGCTTGAAAATTACTCAATTATTGGCTGAAGGATCGACGAAATTATAAATATTTTCGATACTATGTCCTTAGGCAAGCATCTACATTCTTTTTAGCGCTGATACATTTAATTTCTATATCTTGTGTCACAGGCATGCAGCTTTATTATTTGTAACGATAATAAATAATAATGGTCAAGATAATAATAATAATAATAATATTAATAATAAGATAATAGTAATAATAATAATACTAATAATTATAATTATAATAATAACAATAATAATGATGATAACAATAATAATAATAATAATAATAATAATAATAATTACAATTATAATAATAATAATAATAATAACAATAATAATAGTAATAATAATAATGATAATAATAATAATAATAATAATGATAATAATAATAATACTAATAATTACGATTATAATAATAATAATAATAGTAATAATAATAATTATAACAATAATAATAGTAATAATAATAATAATGTCCTGTGCAGCGATGAAGAAAGTGTTCGCCATGTTTGACCAGGCGAAGACTGGCTACGTCGACACGAGCAGATTTGATGACATCCTCAGACAACTGGGCTGTAATTTTGATGAAGATGATTTGCATAACAAGATCAAAGACGTTGATGTAAATAGTGAGTATTTGATGTAGATGAATTGTATAACAAGAGTTACAAGATCAAATACGTTGATGTAAATAGTGAGTATTTGATAAAAAAGACCAAAGACGTTCATGTAAATAGTAAGTATTTGATGAACAAGATCAATGACGTTGATGTAAATAGTGAGTATTTGATGAAGATGACATGCACAACAAGATCAAAGACGTTGATGTAAATAGTGAGTATTTGATGAACAAGATCAAAGACGTTGATGTAAATAGTGAGTATTTGATGTAGATGAATTGTATAACAAGATCAAAGACGTTGACGTAAATAGTGAGTATTTGATGGTGATGAATTGTATAACAAGATCAAAGACGTTGATGTAAATAGTAAGTATTTGATGAAGATGATTTGTATAACAAGGTCATAGACGTTGATGTAAATAGTGAGTATTTGATGAAGATGATTTGTATAACAAGATCAAAGACGTTGATGTAAATAGTGAGTATTTGATGTAGATGAATTGTATAACAAGATCAAAGACGTTGATGTAAATAGTGAGTATTTGATGTAGATGAATTGTATAACAAGATCAAAGACGTTGATGTAAATAGTGAGTATTTGATGTAGATGAATTGTATAACAAGATCAAAGACGTTGATGTAAATAGTGAGTATTTGATGAATATGATCTGCTTAACAAGATCAAAGAACTCCTTTTAACAAGAACTCCTTTTAAATGGACAAAGAAATTCAACTAAACTATACATTTTTCTTTTAAAAATTGTGTAATTCATAAAAATTTCGTTATACTTTGTTAACTCGCCATGCGAGTATTAAAATCTATTTATTTTCATATCACCAGCATAAAATTGTCATAAATGCACATTTTTTAATTGAGCTTCATTTTAGCTCGACGCGCAAACGCCCCCCATAAATTCGAAACTTCAGCCGAAATTTCGAAATATAAAAAAAAATTGCCAATCCGCCAAAAAAAATCAACAATAAAAGAAATATAAATATTGAAGCAAGTAATTATAATTTTATCACCGAAATAATAAATAAATAATTCCTTTATAACACGAGCGACTTCGACGAAAAAAACTGTTAGCGTTCAACTAAATCTGTCATTCAATCCATGGAACCTTTGCAATATTCAAAGCTAACATATTTTTAAAATATTACAAATTTTGAAATATGGAAAACAATTTTTAGTTATGAAAATATTTTAAAATCATAAGCTTCTTTACCGATGATATCTGGTAATGACAATAAATTGGATTTTAAAAACAGTTCGGTAATTTGCAAAAATGGCTAACTATTCAATTTTTAAAATCAGCGTCAACTTAATAATACAAAATTACTTATACAATAATTTACAATGTAAAGTAAAAAATTTGTCTGCTACAGAGATCGTGTTAATAAATTGGATTTTGGGATTACAGTTTGGTAATGTGCAAAAATGATTAACTATAGAATTATTAAGACTATCGTCAATTGAATAATACAAAATGAAATATACAATCTTTAACACTGAAAATTAAAACATTTCTCTGCTACAGAGATAGTGTTAATAAATTGAATTTTGCGATTACAGTCCAATAACTTGCCTGAATGGCTAACTATACAATTATTAAAAGTAGCATCAATTTAATAATACAAAATTAAATATATAATTATTAAAATCACTTGTTTGCTTAAATCGCAAGTTAACTAGGAATTTAAAAGCAAAAACAATACCACAAAAATTCACCATATCTTTATAAGAGAAAACGTTTCGGAGTCCAACTCCATCGTCAGTTTACAAAATTCAGTTCAGATATATATAATAATTAGCAATGTAAATTGAAACATTTCTCTGTTACAGAGATCGGCTACAATTATTAAAAATAGCATCAATTCAATAATAAAAAATGAAATGTACAATATTTAACACTGAAAATTGAAACATTTCTCTGTTACAGAGATCGGCTACAATTATTAAAAATAGCATCAATTTAATAATAAAAAATGAAATATACAATATTTAACACTGAAAATTGAAACATTTCTCTGTTACAGAGATCGGCTACAATTATTAAAAATAGCATCAATTTAATAATAAAAAATGAAATATACAATATTTAACACTGAAAATTAAAACATTTCTCTGTTACAGAGATCGTGTTAATAAATTGGATTTTGGGATTACAGTTTGGTAATTTGTAAAAATGACTACCTATAGAATTATNCCATCACTAACACATCCCTTATACGTCACTTATACATCACTAACACATCCCTTATACGTCACTTATCCATCACTAACACATCCCTTATACGTCACTTATACATCACTAACACATCCCTTATACGTCACTTATACCTCACTAACACATCCCTTAAACGTCACATATACATCACTAACACATCCATTAAACGTAACTTATACATCACAAATACATCACTTATACATAACTAACATAACCCTTATACGTTACTTATACATAGCCAACACATCACCCATACATCACTTATACATTATTTATTCATCACCCGTAGAAACGCAGCATCAGTTATCGGTTTCCATCGTTAATACATCAGTTATACATCACCCGTAAGAGAAGTACGTATCATCACTCTTAAGCCACTTTACATCACTTATACATCACTTATACATCACATGAATTAAATAAATAAAATATTGTAATTTGAAATGTCCGTGAAGAAAATCTCGCGATATCTTTTATCTGCAAAAGTTTTATCAACTGCGCCATTATTTAAAGCGAGAATATTATATATTATATATATTATCGATTATATTATACGTAAGCAATATTATATATTATACATAAGTGTGACACATATGGAGCTACGTGCAATTATTAATGATAAAAAACATAGCTCCATCTGTAGTTTAAACTTATTTTCTCTGAGTAATGTATAAGAATTTATAATGCAATCTTACAAGATGCTAGGCACATGTCGAAATTCAAAGTGTATGTGATGTCAGTGAAGGGGAAATTCAATGTGTATGTGATGTCAGTGAAGGGGAAATTCAATGTGTATGTGATGTCAGTGAAGAGAAATTTAATGTGTATGTGAGGGCGGAAATTTCTTTCTGAATTTCATCCTGGAATTCAGTACGAATATTGACACTGAAAATAAGATTATGTCAAGAAATTCTATAAAAATGCATCATCACCTTTTTTTATAAAAACAATACCATGTTTTTGATTTGAAATATTACTTACCTTTAATTACCTTCATTCTATTACATTATTAATTCATTCATTACATTATTATTACAATATAATTACCATTACATTGACAAATTTAATAAAGTAAAAAATGTTCAGTAATTAATTATTATAAATTTTATATTACATATACTCTCGAATAAATTTTATTGATCCACAAATAAATCATAAGGTTTTGGATAATTCACAAGAATTTCCAAGAATTAAGTACTTACATATTAATTTAATTAATTAGTCACCCCTAAATTATTACCAATAAAAATAATGCAAGACCTAATAAACTTAACTAATAAATTCAATAATAAACTATAATAATGAAATGAAATAATAAATGTAACATAAAAATATAATAATGAAAAATAATTTAACGAAATAAATAAATCTATAATTAAATAAATAAAGAAATAAATGAATAAATTTGTATATAAATAAGTGAATAAATAAATAAGTAAATTAAATAAATGTAATACAAATATTTAATATTGAAAAAAATTAACAAAGTAAATGAATATATAATTAAATGAATAAATAATAAAATAAATAAACAAATACGTAAATAAATAACCAGAAATAATCTCGTTATGGGCACAGATGAAGGCTTCATCACGACGCAGGTGCTAAAGGAGATCCTGAAGGAGCTGGACTAAATAGATAAATGAATAAATAGATAAATAATTAAATAAATAAATGTAATTAACTAAAAATAATTGCATTATGGGCACAGGGGAAGGCTTCATCACGACGCAGGTGCTGAAGGAGATCCTGAAGGAGCTGGACCCGAAGTTGACCAAGGATGACCTGGAGAACATCATAGAGGAGGTGGATGCTGGGACAGTCAGTGGGACGTGGCTGGGACGGTCAGTGGGACGTGGCTGGGACGGTCAGTGGGACGTAGCTGGGACGGTCATCACTCATCACATCACAATACTATGCATATATATTTATATGCTGCTTATAATCAAATAACTACCAAATATAATTATTTTAAATTCCTACGTATATACGTACGTATACCTACGTACGTATACGTATACCTAACTTATTGTGCCGCACTTTTGTCTCGGCACATTGTACGTAAGTTCAAGTCTTTATTCAAGTCAAATTTGAGGTTAAATGTTTTTTTCTTAAATGTATTTCGGTGTTATTGTAGAAAATGTGAACTGAGAGTCCACTTCCGGGTTCAAGTTCCGGAAAAGTTCCGATTGGAGCAGCGAGTTGTGGGTTCGAAACCCTCAAATGGGTGCATAAGTTATTGTCAAAATCAGTGAGGTTTAATCGATTTTGACCAGAATGAGGCGTTGAGGTTTTTGATTTGAAGTTTTTAATCAAAATCGTTTAATAATCAGCGACATGCCAAAAGGGACCAAGGAAAGCTAGCTCCCTTATTTTATATTATTAAATTCAATTTAAATATTTAAAATTTATGTAAGATGTTTAATATTCATTTTCTTCTCCCCACAGAGTTCATGGAAATGATGAAAGGATGAACATTCTTACTATCAAAACTCAACAGGGATATTAATGTTCGCAAATTTTATAATTAATAAAATAATTTCGAATCAACAAAGTCAACAATTGACAATCGGATCTTTAAAAGCAAGTTTTCATCTACATCCTGCATTTTTTCCAGTAAACTGATTCGATTCAAAGTATTTTTTATCCCTATTTTTGTCAGCCATTCAGTCTTATTTCTAATTCTGTAAATAAATAATTAAATAGTTTAATGATTCATCAATAATTAGGCTCAACCGAAAACTAATTTTTCGTGGAGACTCAATTAAATCATAAAAGTTTTGTCTCCAAGTTTACTTAGCTGTTACTTAATCAGAATAAATCCAATTTTCCGCCAATCGCATTGAGCTTCCCGGATTTTTTGCGCGATATATTTTTTAGGGGAACGATGACTCAAAAAAAATATCTTTAATTGAACAAAGAAAATATTTGACATTTTAAAGGACTTTTCTCCAGTAATGCTAAGCCAGCATCATGAATATTCTCGTTTTATAAGCAAATAAATAAATTTGTTATCAATTTATCAACGCTGGCAGAGTTCGGGGTAAGAAATGCGCATATTTGGGGTAAGAAATTCGGCAAAAACGCAGGGATATCTAATTCAAATTTTCAGGGACAAATAAACAATTTGATTACGAAATTCAATTATATTAAATTCACTTTCTGTCCTTTTCACATGCCTTTCTGCTAGGTCATACTAGGTCAGGTTGACCCAGACAACTCCAAAAATGTTATCACTATTTATTACAAAGTCTCACTTATTTCCCTGAGAGTGTCCAGGTTAACAGAGGGTAGAAAATAAAGGCAAGAGAGGCTGGATAAGTGAGGGAGATAAGTGAAAGAGATAAGTGAGTGAGATAAGTGAAGGAGATAAGTGAGGGAGATAAGTGAGGGAGATAAGTGAGGGAGATAAGTGAGGGAGATAAGTGAAGGAGATAAGTGAGGGAGATAAGTGAGTGAGATAAGTGAGGAAGATAAATGAGATAGATAAGTGAGGGAGATAAGTGAGGGAGATAAGTGAGGAAGATAAATGAGATAGATAAGTGAGGGAGATACCTGAGATAGATAAGCGAGGGAGATAAATGTGATAGATAAGTGAGGGAGATAACTGAGGGAGACAACTGAGTGAGATAACTGAGGGAGATAAGTGAATGAGATAAGTGAGGAAGATAAGTGAGATAAGTGAGTGAGATAAATGAGATAAGTGAGATAAGTGAGATAAGTGAGATAAGTGAGATAAGATAAGTGAGTGAGATAAGTGAAGCATATCACAGTTCATCAGGCAGCCCAGCAAGCCCCCGTCGCGCCCTGGCCCTGGTGGCGCGCAGGAGGCGGCGGTGGCGGTGCAGCTCCGCGACGCTCAGGCGGCCGTTGCCATCGTCGTCCGCGTGCGCGATGATGTGCGCAACTATGCGCTGCGCCGCGCGGCTATGCGCAAAAATTATAAATTATTTACAATTTATTATGATAAATTATCTTAATTTATATAAAGTAACAATTGCGAGCGTGCAAATTAAATACAATTTTTATATTCATATAAAGTATAAATTGTGAGCTTTTATACGCGCGGCTATGCGCATAAATTATAAAATTATTTACAAATTAATATAATAGATTATTTAGATTAATACAATAAATTATTTGAATTTATATAAGACCGTTGCCGTCGTTGTCAGCGTGCGCGATGATGTGCGCAACTATGCGCTGTGCCGCGCGGCTATGCGCAAAAATTAATAAATTATTTAAATTTATACAATAAATTACTTAAATTTACACAATAAATTAGTTAAATTTATAGAATAAATTATTTAAATTTATATAATAAATTATTTAAATGTATATAAAGTAATAATTGCGGGCGTACAAATTGCAACTATACGCTGTGCCGCGCGGCTATGCGCACAAATTATAAAATTATTTACAATTTATACAATACATTATTTAAATTTATACAATAAATTACTTAAATTTATATAATTTATATATTAAATTTATATATATTTGCGCAAAAATTATATTATTATTTACAATTTAATATAATAAATTATTGAAATTTATATAAAATAATAATTGCGAGCTTACAAATTAAATAAAATTTTTATATTTATATAAAGTACAAATTGTGAGCTTGTATACGCGCGGCTATGCGCACAAATTAATAAATTATTTATATTTTAACATTTATAAAAAGAACAAATTGCGAGCTTCAATAGCAGAAGTGTTTTCTTCATGGCTGCACGGGAATTAAATTGTAAGATTATTTACAATTTGATATGATAAATTATTTTAATTTATATAAAGTAATACTTGCGAGTGAACAAAACAAATTAAATATAATTTTTAAATTTATATAAAGTACAAATTGCGAGCTTTTATAACAAAAAATTTTTTTCATGGCCGCAATGGAGAATGATATTTTGTTCATTATCATTTAAAACGAATAAAATTAAGTGCCAGGGGCCGTACAATCAGAAATACTTACAAGCTCGTAACTTGCGTTTGTCATGAGCATTTATTAAAATATTTATTCTAGGTATTTATTATTATTATTATTATTTAAGTATTTATTCAATGTATTAGAGTATTAATTACTAAATAAATCAGCATTACTTACCTGTGTCCTGCCGACGCCCACAATCTGATGGCACCGAGCGGTAGATTGAATAACGGTTCAGGAGCAACTTCTACAGTCGGGAGATCTGGCAACGAATATTGTGGTGGAAATCTGGCAACAAATATTGTGGTGGAAATCTGGCAACAACTATTGTGGGGGAGATCTGGCAACAAATATTGTGGCGGAAATCTGGCAACAAATATTTTGGCAACGAATATTGTGAAGGAGATCTGGCAACGAATATTGTGCTGGAGATCTGGCAACGAATATTGTGAAGGAGATCTGGCAACGAATATTGTGGTGGAGATCTGGCAACGAATATTGTGAAGGAGATCTGGCAACGAATATTGTGAAGGAGATCTGGCAACGAATATTGTGGTGGAGATCTGGCAACGAATATTGTGGTGGAGATCTGGCAACGAATATTGTCTGGAGATCTGGCAACGAATGTTATAATGGAGATCTGGCAACAAATATCGTGGTGGAGATCTGACAACGAATATTGTGGGGGATATCTGGCAACGAATATTGTGGGGGAGATCTGGCTACGAATATTGTGGGGGATATCTGGCAACAAATATTGTGGGGATATCTGGCAAAAAATATTGTGTGGGGATATCTGGCAACAAATATTGTCTGGGATATCTGGCAACAAATATTGTGGGGGATATCTGGCAACAAATATCGTGGGGGATATCTGGCAACGATTATTGTGGTGGAGATCTGGCAACGAATATTGTGGAGGAGATCTGGCAACAAATACTGTGGGAGAGATCTGGCGACGAATATTGCGGTGGAGATCTGGCAACGAATATTATGGTGGATGTCTGGCAACGAATATTGTGATGGAGATATGGCAACGAATATTGTGGTGGAGATCTGGCAACGGATGTTGTGGTGGAGATCTAGCAACGGATGTTGTGGTAGAGATCTGGCAACGAATATTGTGGTGGAGATCTGGCAACGAATATTGTGGTGGAGATCTGGCAACGAATATTGTGCTGGAGATCTGGCAACGATTATTGTGGGGGATATATGGCAACGAATATTGTGGTGGAGAGCTGGCAACGAATATTGTGGGGGATATATGGCAACGAATAATATTATGGAGATTTGAGAACGAATATTGTGTTGGAGATCTGGCAACGAATAATATTATGGAGATCTGGCAGCAAATATTGTGGTGATCTGGCAACGGATGTTGTGGTAGAGATCTGGCAACGAATATTGTGGTGGAGATCTGGGGCAACGAATACTGTGGTAGAGATCAAACACAACAAAATACCGTTGCCTAAACATTTAAAGGGATCAAGAACATGAAACAACATTATAAAATATATTGAGACACTTTATAAAATATCTATGCCTATCTAAGATGTGTGCACCATAGTTCATAAAAATATAGCTCAGTACTCACTGCAATGAGTGAAAACGAGCGCATTTTCTCGTCGATGAAAACTTGAGGTCACGGACGGACGGACAGACAGACAGACGGACATGGCGAGCACAATAGTGCATTTTTTCTAAAAATGAGAAAATGCGCTAAAAATGAATGCATTTACGTATACAAATGTTAAGTTATCAGTTTTAAATGGTCACCTGCAAATTGCGGAAGAGCGTCCAAGGACATACGGAAAATGAGCGGCAGGAATGCGTCGAAATCGTGATCGAAACTGCAATACGTAACACGCTATCAAACATTACAATAATTATCAATTAGTTATACATAGTCTGAATAATTAAATTAAATTTATTAATCTTACATTCAATGCCTAACAACTGTTTTATTTGGTCTGATTTAGGTTATGGCTGTTAAATACATAATTAAAATTAAAATTTTCGAAGAATCTATTGGCCTTTTACTTGTGATTATTTTGATCATACAAAATGCCGTGCTACATAGTTAGTTATATGAATTACTTAATTACTGAACGTTTATGAAAATTGAACCAAAAAAATCCCTTTGAATTCTGAACACTGATTTGTTGGCTGATTTGCTGTCGATCACAATCTTCAACAAATGATCTTACTATCTTATTTGATCAAAATAATGTATTACTTTCATATATCATGAAAATATTCTATTAATTTCGGTATATTTAAAAAAACATCACATTAACATAATACTGACAGATGAAGCTTCTTCTTCATTGAAGTCAATACTCATCTTTTGTATGTGGCTATTGTATTGAAATATTCACTGTGAATGAATACGTTGTTCGCACTTCATCCATGAACATTTTACTCGCACTTCATCCATGAACATTTTACTCGCACTTCATCCATGAACATTTTACTCGCACTTCATCCATGAATATTTTATCGAAATTATCAGAAATTCACATGTATTCACTTGACTCACGGGTCCGATGAGTAGCCCAAGTCTTTTGTAGCGTCGCTCTGCCCCTGAAAACGAATTTAATCAAATGAATTCCATGAATAGATTTATTAACTTTCTTGAATGAATTAATATTACGTTATTTAAGCGTTATTTTATAAATAAATCAGCAAAATTCCCTTCCAGAACTTTTTTTCAAAATTTTATACAAGACTTTTGAAGAATGGATTTAAAATTAATGACCGGGTTAGACAGATTCATCTTATTCCTACATTTATTTCTGCTAATTCCCTTCTTTAGATAACTAAATAAATATTCTTAATTAAATAACATAATAATAAGGTAATATTACCTCGGTGGGCGGCGGTGCGCGTTGCGCTGCCGCGTCTGGGTCCCTGTAACAGAAGAGACACTAATTATTGATAAATATTAATAAATATTGGTAAATATTGATAAATATTGATAAATATTGATAAATATTGATAAATATTGACAAATATTGATATATATTGATAAATATTGAGAAATATTGAGAAATATTGATAAATATTGACAAATATAGATAAATATTGACAAATATTGATAAATATTGATAAATATTGATAAATCTTGACAAATATTGATATATATTGATAAATATTGGTAAATATTGATAAATATTGATAAATATTGATAAATATTGGTAAATATTGATAAATATTGATAAATATTGATAAATATTGATAAATATTGATAAATTGATAAATATTGATAAATATTGATAAATATTGATGAATATTGATCAACATTGATAAATATTGATAAATATTGATAAATATTGATTAAATATTGATAAATATTGATAAATATTGATAAATATTGATAAATATTGATAAATATTGATAAAAATTGATAAATATTGATAAAAATTGATAAATATTGATAATTGCTCATAAAGTTTAAATAGTGATGGGTTTATAACAGGAGTTTGATGTACACTCAGACTAATGCAGAGGTCACATTGACCAAATAGTGACACGCATTCTTAAGCATGAGCACAGAGCGAACGTAGCACTGATATGCACTTTAGCTGGGCCAAACTGTGTCAGGATGACCCACATAAGGGTAATAAGTGCATCGATATTTGGACAAAGTGTTCATAGAGAATGCAACCATTAATTTTAATTGATATATTAATTCAATTATTACAATTTCTGCAATTGATTAATAAATAATTAATAACAAATAATTAATGCATGATATTGCTACTAATACCGATAAAAATGATAACAATATTAATATTTATAATAATAATAGTAATAACAATAACAGTAATAATAATAATACTAATATCAATAATAATAATAACAATAATAACAATAATAATAATAATAATAACAATAATAATAATAATAACAATAATAATAATATCAATAATAATAACAATAATAATAATAATATCAATAATATTAACAATAATAATAATAACACTAAAAGCCTCTCCATTCACAAACATCACCTGAATGCCTCCAGCATCCAGGCATGGAGTTCCTCCATGTCCACCTCCATGTCTCCATTTTTATCCATTTCCTGCACCAGGCGCAGCAGCGCTGCCTCCACCGCAGCTGAGGGCACCTCGTCTGACGTGGAAATTAAAATTTCATTTATATTTTTTATTTTAAAATTGAAACACATAAAAAAACGAATTTCTTGGACGCTAGAAATACCAGCATTAAAATTTTATTTTTATTTTTTTACTTTAAAATTGAAAGACATAAAAAATGTAACTCAGTACTCACTGCAGTGAGTGACAGAGAGCGCATTTTCTCGTCGACGAAAACGTGAAGTCACGGACAGACGGACAGACAGACGGACAGACGGACGGACGGACGGACATGACGAGCACACTACACTTAAAAAAATAAATGGGCAATATTATCCGAATAGTGGCACTATTAACCCACAGCACCTGAGTAGAGAGCTGCGGCGTGGTGCTGATACGCCCAGGCTAAACTGGGTCAAACTGACCCACACCAAGGAAAAAAACTGCCTCGATATTTGGACATAATCTCAGTTATTTCTCTCAGTGTACGATGACGGTTTTGAGACTTGAAAAAATTTTCTATATTAATTTCTTTTAAAGACGCATTAAAATACGAAAGGTTATGCAGCAAAATTCACCTCCGCTAAATCAGTAGTGATAAGCCATTTAATGTAATATTAAGGCTTCGACTAGCTCCTATTATAACTAACACGATTTTAACATTTTACCATAATGATATCAAAGCCGATATTAAAATTAGTGTTTAATAATGATGTTAATGAATACACCAGTAGCATTAAATAACATTCTCCTCCTCAAACGTAATAGTAATGCTATAATTAGTTTCGGAACTTCTGCAAGCTTTAATCATTCTAAACATAATGGCTAACATTTCATACATAATAGTATAGTATAGTATAGTATAGTATAGTATAGTATAGTATAGTATAGTATAGTATAGTATAGTATAGTATAGTATAGTATAGTATAGTATAGTATAGTATCTTCGGCATTAAAGAATAGGCCTGGATAGGCCTGTCGCCGATTCTTATACTTTTCTTGACTAGACTGGCCTTTTGATCAAATCTTTTCAACTGATGGTAGATTTAAAATCGCTTCTGAGTTATTTAATGAGTTAATGAATGTAAAGTATTATATATTTATTAAGACCATTAAAAAAAACTAGCACCCACCAAGATGGCTGTACAGGGTCGACAAGCGTCGGTATTGCTGCGCCGTCAGACCCGCGGGGGAGCCCACGCTGGTGTGGGCTACCCACAACATCGTTAACAAACTCACGCACAAACTCATTTTGCTCGCAAATATGGAATAAATAGAACGAAATTGTTAATATTTTCACCGGAACAAGAAATTGGAATGAAGAAAGTTAGTTATGATTGATAGCGCTAGCGTTACTTCTGAATGATGGCACTATCATTGCATATGAATGATGGCACAATCATTGCATATGAATGATGGCACTATCATTACATATGAATGCTGGCACTATCATTACTTATGAATGCTGGCACTATCATTACATATGAATGCTGGCACTATCATTGCATATGAATGATGGCACTATCATTACATATGAATGCTGGCACTATCATTACATATGAATGCTGGCACTGTCATTACATATGAATGATGGCACAATCATTACATATGAATGATGGCACTATCATTACATATGAATGATGGCACTATCGTTACATATGAATGATGGCACTATCATTACATGTGAATGATGGCACTATCATTACATATGAATAATGGCACTATCGTTACTTTTTAATGATGGTGCAATCGTTGCTTATGAATTCGTAATTTTCGTGCTAACTAACGCAATCACACAAATAATGAAGAACAATTTGTGATAAAATAAAATGAAAGTGATGATGAAATTCGGTCGATCAAAAAAATAACTACTTTAATTATATGAATAAAATAAATAATATAATATCGAACACACGAAACTTGAAGAAAATAGTTGTAAAATATTCTAGTATTCGTGCAGCAATCCACGTGACTTCACCAGACACCACACAGAGATGCACTGTATCGTCATCACCACCACCTGCATCACTCGACAGGCTACAAGACATCATTAATAATCATGGTGACTGTTTAAACTTAACCTTATTTACTTAGTTGATGATAGTTGATATTATTTCAGGAGTTACGAGTTGAGAATATATGCTTGTATTCGGTCTCAAAATAAGCATATTTATGGTTGTTGAATTAAAGGTCGAAGTTTTAAATCATTACAATAATGCGGTATAATAAAAGTTAAAAATATGATAATAAATGTATGAGAACAGCATGGCCGGCACGAATGCTGATGATGTTGCACTGCACCTGTGCATACGGAGCACAGCTGCTGGATTCTCGGCTATCGGTCAGCTCAAACTTTAGTTTCGACGGGGCGCAGCCGTGGGTAACAAAATTGACTCGTAAACAGGCCCTGGGTCCAACGCCAATCATCAGCATGCAATATCTACACATAGCCTCAGATCAATGAGCTGTGGGTAACTCCGGCTAACAGTAAATCCGCTTTGCACAACACAGCCACTGCTTCACAGAGCTGGAGTACAACTGGCCGGAGCGCAACAGGCCCTACCGCAAGAGGCGGCGCAGGTTAGGTTAGGTTACGTTAGGAGTAGCTGTTTCGGTATGGCCTGTTGCGCTCCGGCCAGTTGTGCTCCGGCCTGTATGCGCTGCGGCCTGTGACTGAACGGCGTTGTTGTGGTGGGCGCTTTGTGTCAAAAGCCGTGAAGATGCCCGGCTGCGTTACGCTGCTAATACTTTAGCTTCGAGTTCAACTCTCACTTCCGTTCTGACTTCGGCTTCAACTTCAGCTCACACTTCAGCTTTGAGTTCAGTCTTAACTTTAGCTTCGCATTCAGCTCAACACAATTATCTTCTTATGAGTAATCAAAATTATTCAACATGATACATAAAAACCGATTTTCTTTTACGTTCGCTATAATTACGTATAGTGGGGAAGGGTATTATATTAGTATTATAACAGTTTCAGCGCTAAATGGGCCGTTAAACCTGTCACCAATTTTGGACATCGCAGAACACTCACAGTTTAATGCGGGTCTCGAACACGCAATTCACGTTTTCAATTTTTTTGGGCCTAACCGCCCGGTCCCCTTGCCGATTTGACAAGAGCTATCACAGGAAGCTGGGATCAAAGGCACAGCGCACTTCTCCAATCCTAGTACTTTGGACTGTTACCACTGGTCCACTCTGCAGCACCTTTGTACTGGCCACAGCCCTGCTCTCCGCCGGGTCTGACTTCCTAGTGGTTCGACGGCTTAGTGGTAAAAGGGTGCTCAGCCGTAGGCCAAAAAATCATCTCTTAAAAAGAACATGGAGACACCGTAAAACCAAATTATGCGCTAAGCGTCTTTTCGCCTTCTACTATCGTTTCCGTTTCCACTTTTTCTTTCTGACCACCCTGAGCCACCTCTTGATTTTTTCCCACATTTCCTTGTGGCACCGCCACCACCACCACGCCCCGTAACCAAAGCTCCTTCTAAGCATGCACAGCTAAACTCAGCCTCAGAGCTACAAAGACGCAGACCCGCAAGAATCGTCTGGTTCCACAACAGTGGGCCTATACTTTCAAAAAAAGGTAAGAGATCGTAAGTTCATCTGCCAATCATTGACGGCCTTTCAAGCAAAATCCACCAATCATAGACAAGAAAATAGAGCGTAAGTACAGGGTGCGGCGCGGGAACTTACTTATTTGAATTGCGCGCCACGTGGCGGCCATTAGTCCTAGGAAGGTGGCTAAAGAATTAAAACGCTATCTTTAATACTTTTTACTTTGTGATTTTTTTAAAAGAGTAAGTTCCCACGCCGCACCCTGTACTTACGTTCATTTAGCGAGTTCTGAAAGTATGGCCCCAGTTCCGTAGCGGCCATGCTGCCGTAAGTCCATAACCACTTATAGTTCTACAGTTTATTTAATCTTCATGGATGCGTAACCCCAGCATGGCCCTACCTCCACTCTTACCTCACCTCTCCATCCTGCTACAGCAAGTGACCTCCTTCACTTTCTCTCCTGTCTCGCATCTCCATCTAGATGCAGGTAAGCTAATAAGGTAAGGTTAGGTCCGTAAAAGTTTGTTTGGGTTAAGAGTCGGGGCCTATACTTTCAAAACTCGCTAAGTGAACGTAAGTACTTACGCTCTATTTTCTTGTCTTTGATTGGTGGATTTTACTTGCAAGGCCGTCAATGATTAGGTGATGAACTTACGATCTCTTAACTTTTTTTGAAAGTATGGGCCCTGTCTCGCATCTCCATCTAGATGCAGGTAAGTCAATAAGGTTAGGTTATGTCCGTAAAAGTTTGTTTAGGTAAAGAGCCGGGACTGGATTTGGGGCGTGGTGACTCTGAGAAGGACATTCCGGAGTCAGTTTATAACGGCCATCGGCCACGCAACACATGTTCATTTTGTTATTAGGAGAGAAGAGGGAAACCATGCCAGGTAGAAGCAACATTTAAGCAGAGACCAGGGGTGTGTGAAAGTTTGTGTTAAGGGTGAGATGAAAACAAGGGAAAGAGAAATTCATCTGATAATTTTTTCGGTTTACTATTGCTATCTCATTTGCAGAGCTGGGCAGCGCTACTTTGAAATGTAGCGGCCGCTACCGCTACCGCTACATGCTCTAATTGTAGCGGGCACTACCGCTACCGCTACACCCACTAGATTGTAGCGAGCGCTACCGCTACAGTAAAATGTAGCGCCGCTACATTAGCCTCTACAATGGCCAAAATTATTGGAAATCTCTAAATATTTATTCTTCTGCTATTGGGATTTACTATTAAACATTTAAGGATAATAAAACATTTTCAAAACATATCAATGCAACTTTATTGCAATTAACCTAACCGAAATAGTACGGGTTAGATGCGTACAGTAAATAAAAGTTACAGTTCATTTTATGTTTTACCGTTCTCTACATGGATGTCTACTTTAATCTACCAATCTTAAAAATTATCCACATATACCTACATATAAAGAATCAGTCTTTTATTTGTATATATATGTGGGTTACTTTTGAGATTGGTAGATTAAAGTAGACATCCATGTAGGGAAGGTGAAACATAAGAATAACTGTGTAAAAATAACTGTATGCAAACTGAAACATGAAAAAATACCTGTAAGTTGTAACTGATAACAACTTAACAAGTAACAACTAACATGTTGACACTAGTAACAGGCTGATGGTTGATAACATTACACCGAAATCTTTCGTACAGTTTTATTCTGTAATTTATGTTATGTATGTATCATGCTGGTTTTTAAATAATATTTAATACTCTTAAGTAAAATCTAACGGCTTTATCTATAAATGTAGCGGTAGCGCTGTAGCGGCAAAACCTCGTATCGCTACTTAAATATGTAGCGGGCGCTACCGCTACTTCTACATTGCCTTAAATGTAACGCCGCTACCGCTACCGCTACTGAAAATGTAGCGGCCGCTACATGCAGCGCGCTACTGCCCACCTCTTGTCATGGCAACAGTCACCCCTACTGACAGACAGACTATCATTGCAATCCATTGGTCTCCAGTTCGCTCATACATCACACCATCACCCTCACCCCTCTCATCCACTATCACTTTCGTCATTTCCAGTTTCTCCCTCTCATATGCAACACACTCCATCATCAGATGCTCCACAATTTCACTCTCCCATCTGCCACACATAAAACAAATATCCTCTTTTTTTCATTCCACCTGTATATCCATACATTCACACTCGAAACTTTTGCTCTCACATAGAACATTAGGTTCCCACCTTTAAAATGCCATCTTAAATGCACTCATACTATAAATGTTTCCCAATTTTTATTGACAGTGATAAGATGACTCGAGACTTTTATCAGGTTTATTGATGGCGAGTTTCTGTACATGAAGACAAGACAATGTTGTACGACGAGATAAAAAGGTTAACGTGATCTTCACCAATATGATGCAAGAAGATAACATACGAAAGAAAGACATCAGGCGAAATGAGCTCACCTAATCATAGGAGGAACTGGGGGTAAATTTCGAATAACAACTTAGCGAAACGAATAGCGAATTCCAAGGTTGCGTATTGCCGTGGGTCTATAAACGTTCTATCTACTGAATGATATTGGCTCCACACTGCACCTACTATTACAGCATTAAGGGATGGAATCAGTTGAGCACGATAAGCCTCAGTACATAATTTGGCATCTCTTTTATCTTGTACAATATCAGGCTGTCCTTTCTTTCCATTCCTTGCTTCCATACTCTTAAACCACATCATTTCATTCTCTTTTCTATTTCTTTCTTCCATTCTTTGACATCCCATTCGATCCCTGTTACATACTGTACTGTTATCATCCATTCCTCTCTTGGTCTATTATTCCCAGTGCGCGCATATGTTTCATGTAACTCACACTTCCGTACTACACCGCACGCGAGTTCGCTGAAGTGTCGAATCGGTGTTCGCACGCGAGTTCGCTGAAGTGTCGGACCGGTCCGTACTACAGTATTGCGTGACACTGACGTTCCCATTTGCTCACTCTCAGTTCAACAGGTACATCTCACGCGCCCGGCGTCCATCATACATTCTTACCAGTCGCACTTTATATCTCAACGCTGTTTTCATTCTTCTCTCTCTAAACGTACTCTATCCCATATATCCTCTTAAAGCCTCCACCGCAGTCCATCTTGGGGCCCCAAGAGCCAGTCTAGCTATCCTATTCTGCACATGCACCTCCAATTTATCCAATTGCCCATCATTCCGCGCAATGTAGTCCATTCCAATTTCCATACAGGCCTGTGATCCGATTCTGTCGCCGATTCTTGTACTCTAAAAAATCGTGTCATTTGACTGGATCTTTTCAGGACTGGCGATAGTTTGGAATAGCTACTAAACTTCCACCGGGTTCGATATGGTGCTAGGCATTTCCAGTTTGAACATATATTTTTCCAGAGCTTTATTTAGTCTGTTCTTTAATGCGTTCATACTTGGAGCGCCAATGATGTAATTGAGGAGGCTGTTAAAACCTGTTCCGCATGTCGGTGATTCGAAGCGAGGTGATTCGAATTCTTGTCGGTCGAACACCCCTCAAAGGCCCTCATGCCACCCAGTCAGTCTCCATATCTCCAAGCCTATATTTAGCTCGAGTATTTACATACATACTTTTAACTATCCACCCATACTTTTCACTCATACCAATTTTTTCCATCTTCTGACACAATAATTTTGCATCGACCCTATCATTTGCTTTTCCTACGTATATCTATGAACGAAGAACGATAAGTAGACTCTCCTTCCATCTCTCTTCATTCTTTCAATCCATTCATTCACAACAAATATGTTATCTTCTGCTCTCCTGTTACACCTGAAGGCTGAAACCATTCTGATCTTCAGCAAATACTCTTTCACTCTCCAAACATTTTTGCATTCATTCAATCAAAACTGCACAGAAAATCTTGCTAAAGGTATCAGCAGGAGCAATAATTGGCCTGTAGTTTCAGCCCTTTTCTTGCTCTTGTGGCATCCCCTATGCAAGAAGGTTATCCGGCTTTCATTCCATGCATCAGGTACCTACATATTCACTTGTCCAAAGTCCAAACAACATTGAATAGACCGGTCAATCTGCCATGTGCTCTCCCACCTCCATTCACCATCCATACTTGATACTTATACATCTTATATGGTATCTCTTCCATTTCAGCTGCCTTCAGTGCCCAGCTAGTATGGAATATATCTACTTGGCGAGTCGCGACTGAATTTTTCGAGCCGTGGTTTTATGGATTTGCCAGCCGTGATTCCATTTCTACTTTTTTTAATCAAACAAAAATTTATGACATTCGAGCCGCGAGATTTCATACCTACTGAAATTATATGATATTAGAGCCGCGATATTTAAGACAAAAATAGGACTTTTCCAGACTAGGTGCCCAGTGGTACTAACTCCCGTTTCACATCCCATTTGTAATTACTGTTTCAATAAAACTTAGGTCATTCATTCCCAGAATTCCATCACAGCTTCAGCCATTTCTGTTCTCTCAGTCACATACACTCCTTCTACATTCAGCCCATCCACTCTCGGATCCTTTTCCCTATTGTCACCTCTTTCCAAGGCATACCATTCGCGTCCAACTCTCTGTCACTTCATTATAAATTCGTTCATCCTATTTTGCTCATACTGAACAATATGGTTCCTAATAGTAGTTTTGGTTCTTCTCTGTTGTTCTTAATACCTCTGTCATGTTTCCTGATATTCCTGCACACATTCCTCACTCTCGTACCTCTTTTTCCACAGTTGCCTGCAGATTCGATTACATCTTTTTCGTTCAATCCTTGCCACTTTCACATCATTTCTCCACAATTTTTTATTCTTTCTTCGGTTTTTGCATACATTCTTATTGGTCCTTGCACATGTGGCCTGGCAGCCTCATTCATACAATTCTTGAGTTGTCCATTCAAAGCATTTACGTCATGTGTACTTTTCAATTCTATATCAGTAAGTTTCGCACTAAAATTATCCCAGTCCACACGTTCCACTCGCAATTTTCATTTTTTGTCAGGCTTTCTCACATGTGTAACGTGAATTTCCAACTCAATAAAAAGCATTTTATGATCACTTCTGATATCAAGCACACCAGCTTCATCCACCCAGATGCGAATCACTTCTCAAATCTTTTCTCATATATTCAGCACTCATTTTCATCAGCCTCTGGAACACTTTCTTACTTACCGCTTTTCTCATTTGCTCATACATTCCATCTTCCCTTGGACGCCACAGAATACCCATCACAGCCACTGCCAGTCTGCCAGTTGTATATAATTTGCCTCTCTGGTTGCTGTTGTAAAAGTAAATGAAATTGGGGGCCGCAGGCCCCCTGAGTTTTTACTCTGCGTCTTTCGCATACTATCGCTGTAGGTAGTCCCTACAACTTTATCTCATATAATCGATCGAGGCCTTGTGGGGTCAAAGTTTTAGCTCTCGCGCTCACAGCTCGGAAACGGCTGCTCCGATCTTGCTGAAACTTTCACCACTATAAGTCAAAAATGAATTTTAAAGCTGTTTTATTTAATGTCACTTTGCGAAAAAATGTCGCCTTCATGCTTTTTTTTTTGCCAAAAAACACTGCATTTTTTAGATTTTTTTAGCAAAAAATTCACTTTTTACTTAATTGCTCCTAAACGGCGTAATCTTTTTGACCAAACATCCTACACTCATTAAATCGGTGATGACAAAATTTTTGGTGTATGACTCATACAAATCCTATAGGTTTGAGCGTGAAAATGTTGTTCACAATCAACTGGGTGAAATTCACCTGATAAAAACCTTGTGGCTCCAAAGGTGGCATGGAAGGTTAGTGTCGCAGCTCTCCGAGTACCTTAATATATTCCACACTTGCCTGCAGGCATGAGTTATAAACGCACATATATCTTTGAATTCATTTCATACTATGCTGTGATCTATTACTTATTTAGCCCTTGAAGATTACCTAAAGGCATGAATTGACTTTGAGATTTCTTCAAAAGAATTTAGCTGAATCAGGTGGTTAAAGCACACAAGAAAATTCTTTTATTGTAGGTACAGTTCTATGATGACTGACTATAATAGTCATGGATCCTATCATAGTATGAAATGAATAAAAATATTTATGTGTGTAGATATTCAATGCCTGCAGTCAGGCATGGAATATATTTACTTGGTGAGCTTCAACTAGAGCCTCCTTGCCACTTTTGGAGCTTCAAAATTTGCACTAGGTGAAATATCTCCTAGTGTAATGAAAAAATTAATTTGAGAAATTGTCACGCAGTTTGTCACATTTATGGAATTGTGCTGTTTGTGACAAATTGCATAATCTGAGGTTCTGAGGTGTGCTTTTCTGGTTGCTAAATTTAAAAGGGTAGTTATTTTTTTAACCATATCCATGCAATAACTGCTTTGTGGTCTTTATCTTTATAAATAGAACAGGTTGATTGAAAATGCCTCCAAAGAAAAAGAAACAAACACTCAGATGTAGCATATGTAATATCCTTGGACATACCACAGCAGAGTGCGATGACACTTCATACCCTGTCGTGGGAAGCCCAGAGTCCACACTTGCAACGTTGTCAACTGCACATATCCCTGAGGTATTTCCTTATTATATGTACCATTGTGTATCTTTCTTTCAAAATTGGAATACTTGTTTTATTTGTCCTTTGTTTAGAACAGAAATTTTGTTTGAAATTTGACTCTTAACCTTTTTTATTCAATTGTAACAAATCATTTGTGGTTGACAGAGCCTGTCGGGAGATGATGCAACATTATTTATGTGAGAAAGTTTGAATGGCATGTCTTAGTTCCAGAGTCAAGGAATTGGAATTTTTGGTGAAAGATTTGGGCACAGATCACAGAAAATAATTTAATCTAGCTGCACGCGCAGTGCAGTGTATATATATATTATGTAATTTCATCTGAACCAGAAAATTAATCTAAATAATGAACTGCATCATTAACTTGACAGAAAATTAATCTGTCAGAAAATTAATCTGTCAGAAAATTAATCTAAACTAAGGTCTGAATTTTTGATGACAGACAGACAGACACGAAACGAAGCTAAGAAAAATGTGGTAACAAAGTGACGCTGATATTTGTATTTATTCCTACTGAGGAGTCTGGCTATTAATTAGATATTTTTTAGATTTCATGCAGATGCATTCAGAACTGAGGGAAAACTCATCCCGAATAGGAAAAAGTATCAAATGCAGCCTTATGCAGGAGATCCTTATTGTGATACTTTTATGTAAATTCTTTTAGGAGATACTTTAGTGTAATGTGTTTGCTGTTGTAATTCTATATCCTAAATGCATTCAGTCTTGTAAATGCAATCTATGTCGTAAATACTATCCATGGCATATATGCCTTCAGTATCATAAATGCGTTCTATATAACAACTGGTCAACCCACAAAAACACTTGAAAAACTTTTATGGATGAAAAAGTCCTTTGTCGGTCAGTTCTTTTCTTTTGTGGGAAAAATGTTGAATTACAGATTGTGAGATGTGCTTTATATTCTAGCAATGTTCACGTTATGGGTGCCTTATGCTCCCTCTGCAAATCTCTATTATTTTGATTAATTGGAGTAAAAACATTTCCTCTTATAGGCGAAGACTTCTAACGAGATGACGGCAACTGTCCCTGATATTAACTCAGCCATTACAATGAAGAGGCTCTGCTCAGAAGAGTGCAGTCCTGTTGAGGATGTAGCAGACCCTGAGACTGCAACTTCTCAGTCAACAACTGCTGAGGTGTTTGAGGTATTTACATTTCATAAAATGCCTCCTAGCATGTCTATTTTCCATGATAATGGCCATATTTTATCACCATTTTATTACAACACTTCTCTTTAACTTCACTTCTTGTTGTTTGTTTGTCTGTCTGCTACAAATCTTATAATCAATATTTAACACACTTCTACCTTTCCCATCAATCTGAAATTTTACACACTTGCGTAAAGTTGGAGACAATGCATGAATCAATTGACAGAATAAATAATTTTAAAAATTATAATTTTGTAATATTTGGTAATAAAATTAGAAATTCATTGTATGTGTGTAACATCAGAGACACTGTATTCTTGAGATGTGTTGTCTTTAAAAAGTAATTTTTAAAAGCATATTATTTCCAATAGTAGGCACGTTTTGCAGATGTTACATTTCACCTAATATCATACTTATATTTGCACAATTTTGTACGAGTAATAGTAATTCTTTGTGTTTCAACAAGGAAATTGGTAACATATACAAATCTGTTCAGAAAATATGTAATACCCTTTATGTTAGTACCACATGATGAATATAGCCGTATATAACAAGCTAGCTATTATATCATCCCAATTGTTTGAATAATCTCAGCATATTTCACAGGGCCCCCTGCAGAAAAGAATTAAAAGAGAGCCTCCAAATTCTGCATATGTTGATGCTCCAGTGCCGGCAGTGAGTTTTATAGATGAAAAAAAAATATATATTTTTTTTAGTTTCATCGAAAGTATTCTTTGTTAAGTTTACATTTTATGTTTACCCTCGGGGACCTAATTTCTTGATTGGTTTTTTTCATAAGTTCCCTCTACATTTATTGCTGAATTTCAGTAAATTGCAATCATGACTTTACTAATTACTGATTTATCTGTGTTCTAGAATTTTCGAACTGACGATGGAGCTGGACTCCGAAACGTTTTCTTTAAAGATACTATGAATTTTTGTGGAGTTTTCTTTGCTTTTAAGTTTTTAATATCCTTTGATATTACAGACACTTTCAATGGAAGACTGCACGACTGAGCACAGCTCGATGCCCCACAGCCCAGCAGATCCTTATGCTGCCTGTCCGTCCTACGGAGAAGTTGACGTGGCATCGTCCCATGCTGATACGAGTCTATCCTTGACTAGTGTTGACCTGCTGTTGGTGAGTACTAAACTCGACCAGTGTAGATCTGCTGTTGGTGAGTACTAAACTGGACTAGTGTAGATCTGCTGTTGGTGAGTACTAAACTGGACTAGTGTAGATCTGCTGCTGGTGAGTGCTAAACTCGACCAGTGTAGATCTGCTGTTGGTGAGTGCTGAACTCGACCAGTGTAGATCTGCTGCTGGTGAGTACTAAACTCGACTAGTGTAGATCTGCTGTTGGTGAGTGCTAAACTCGACTAGTGTAGATCTGCTGTTGGTGAGTACTAAACTCGACTAGTGTAGATCTGCTGTTGGTGAGTACTAAACTTGACTAGTGTAGACCTGATGTTGGTGCGTATTAAACTATACCAGTGTAGATCTGCTGTTGGTGAGTACTAAACACAATTAAAATATTTCAACATTTACACTCCATGTACACTCTTTGGACTGCGTAGACAAAACCTGCCCTACGCAGGTCTGGACATTCTTTAACATTACAATCATATTTTTCAAGGTTTGTTTATATTGGCTGGCAATTTTTGGTAAAAAGTTACTTTTTAGCCATGCTAGACATGCTTACCTATCCACTTAACTGCCTAACATGCATTTTTAAAAGAGATAATAACGCTCCTGAATTGGGGTTGAACAATCTACCAAATGAAGTTGTTTTACCCGTGACCGGTCGTGTTTTACCCCATAGTTTATATAGATTTTCATGCGTTACTTGAAATAATCATTTCATTTAATCACTCACTTGTCTTGCTTTGGGCAATAAACTGGGGTGTTATAAAAAATTCCCTGCTACATGCTGGAAGCCCGATGCGCCAATATATTGTGGTAGGTACCTATATACCTATAGTTTTTTATTTATTCATATGCGTAATTATAAGCTATACAGTGTACAAGCTTGTTTATGATTTTAGTCCTTTCTCTCTCCACCTGACCAATCTACGGCCTAATAGTATGAAATTTATTGTAACTTTTGAAAATTTTGAAGCCACTAATGACGAGAATTATGCTTCTTTGTTTTTAAACTCTGATATAACTTTTTTAAGCCATCAATAATGAATTGATAGCTACCAACGTCACTATGATCCTCCCTTAACATCTTTATAGTAGCTGCTTAGGGTTCATATTCTGTCTTCTCAGGGTTGTAGTAATGTTTTATTTTTTGCTGATTTTAATTTAAATCATTTTCTTAAATTTGTTTTTATTTTTTGTTCCTTTTATCGCTCATAATTTCCTTCATAGTTTCATCTAGCTATCTGAATAGCATAGAAATGCGATTATTTATTTGATGACTTTAATTTAAATCATTTGCTTGAATTTGTTTTTATTTTTCGTTCCTTTTATCGTTCAAAATTTCCTTCCTTGTTTTCATCTAACCATCCAAATAGCATAGAAATAACTATCCGAATAGCTTGAAAATGTGATAAATATGAAGCAACTTTACAGGGCTACCCTGAGACGAAACACGAGATTGAGGCTACAGTATCAGCGGAGACAAGTACGCTGCTGGCACATGTGAGTACTTGAGCTTAAGATATTTCCGGTTCTATCTCTCCCGTGGACAGAATATTAGTCGTATATAAAACTATGGTATTTTTAGCGCATTTTCTCATTTATGCAAAAAATGCACTATTGTGCTCGCCATGTTCGTCTGTCTGTCCGTCCGTCCGTGACCTCAAGTTTTCGTTGATGAGAAATGCGCTCTGTCACTCACTACTGAGTTATATTTTTATACATTTTTTCAATGAAATTTAACATTTTTTCAATTAAATGTAAGTTATTCATATCTATTAAGTTCGTAAAGATTACGACGTCACTAGGACGTGTACCGGTACTCGGCAAACCTAATGCAATAAACTTACTACAATTGTAGTTCAAGTATGAATTTCATATCGTGCTTTTCATATTCAAGTTCCATTAATATCTAAATGGTTTGCATAAGTGCAATGATTACTGAATTGTTTATAAAATATCAGCACTTAAAATTCCTCTATCAATCAAAAATAAAATATCAACACTTGAAATTCCTCTATCAATCAAAAAAGTTTTCAACGAGTATCCTAGGTAGGATATGTACGCATTGCATGAATTGTATTGCATTTTATTTCGATACAGAATGTCACTCCCGCCTCCTCTTGTGGCCAAGCCGAAATCCTCGCTCATGATCAAGATATTTTGAGTGACACGACCGAATCCTCAAGCGAAGACACCGACGAAAAAACTTTGTCAGCGCTTATTGATCAATTAACGGCGAATATTGATCCTCCCAACGAGTGTGCGTGCTGCCATCGATGTGACACAGCTGAATATCCCCTGAAATTGAAGATATTTAGTGCGATACGAGGAGACTCGCAATCTTATGGTGATCTACATTTGCCTCATACACCATTTGTCTGCAATGAATGCACCGTGTATTTAGAATTGCACGAGGAGAATTCACAATGGGCCCATGCATGGCCAGCTGTCATCTACACATTTCTAACAAGCGACACATTCTCTTGTGATCCAAAAAAGTTTATGGAAATGTTACCACAGACCATCAGGAACAGTTATGTGTCATTAGTGCCAACATTGAGCGAAAAAATTTCCGCAGTCTTGAATTTGCCGTCGAAATTCGTTGATGGAACGCATGACTTGATTAATTTCAAGTCGCATTTATTCGACCATGCGGGTATATTGGCATCCAAGTTGAATGCAACTTGCTTCCCTTCCGTCAAGTGCCCCATGGGTTGCAACACTTACCTTGATGGAGAGGTTGGCAAAGATGTGGATTATTTGCCCCTCTCACATTATTTGTCCTTCATTTGTCCAGAGTTTACTTCCTTCCAAGCTGACCCTAATTGCTTCAGAGGAGCTCGTCCTGACTGGCCCAGTCGAGGCGAATACGAAGGTTTTAAATTTGCTCCTACTCTTATAGTTGATGCAGAGAAAGGACTATGTGTCGTTACTTGCGCGCAAACTATCCACGCCGATGGCCGTAGCCTTTACATCCACGTACCCCGCAATCCGGTCCTGGGTAGTACATCCGAACTTTGCCCCGATCTCATCGCTCCCGTGTCTGTAAATCCACATTTAGTTAGGCCTGGTCGTTCGGACAAGATGAACAGCAGTCATGCTGTGTTTCGCGAGTACGGCGATACCAGCGGCACTTCTTGCTTTAGCCTGACTCCAAAACCGTACCTTGACGGACCGTGCTCTGTGCCACAAATAGAAAGTATGGGCTTAGCTCTCAACCAACGCGAAGAAATTTTACACACCCTTGTTAAGGCAAAAACCCTGCCGAATGAATTTTTCCATAAACTTGAAGAGTCTTATGAAAAACATCGATTGGACGACGAGGTTGTGGAAGAAGCAAAAGCAACAGGGACCTACGTAAACTTCCACGACGCCTCCCTAATGATGATGCAGTACCACAAAAAATTAATGAGCAATTCTCGCAAGAAACCTCAAAGGGATTTGAGGCCGATAGGGAAGGATGTTTTGAAACTCGTTCATCCCGGCAATAAAATAGGTCGGTTGCCGTTCAAGCTTGCGCTCCTTGGTAAACCAAGGAGCCACAATGGCCTATTGCTTCATAATATCTTGACATTACTGCTTCATAGTACACACCTTTATCAAATGTTTTTAACTAAGTTGGAGATTGAACGTCCGGGTTCTATACATCATCTAGTTCAATCATGCGTACTTAAAATTGCGTCTGGTATCAAATTAAGTGAAGCCTTGAAAATTGAAAAAGAAATTTTGCGGATGTCTTATGACAAAGTTTTTTGTGGTAATAACTGTCAAGCTATTCTTGCTCTTCTCTGCGGCGTGAAAACTGTCTCCATTCATTGCAGTTTTCAAGGTCTCGAAAGTATTGCGGACGGTTCGGAAGATGTTCTCTTGGTAGACAGTTCAGCAGTGCGCTCCAGAGAAGCCCCTCAGACACTGTGCAATGGGCGCTGGCAATTAATGCTGTCTCTTGCATACCGCATAGTCGGAAGAAAGAAATCCCACTTTGAATTTGATTTCCGTTGGAGTCCTGAATTGAAGTGGCACCACTGTTCCTCAGATACAACTACTCTTTCGCAGGTCGGCGACAATCCACGGCCATTTTCATGGAATATTCTCTTGTACATTGAGACCGATTCAGTTCTGTGCATATCTAAATACGATTTTCTACAATTTTATGGAGCGCAAACCACGTTAAAATGCTCTAAACACAGAGCGCTATCTATGATAAGCGTACTACCAGACTCGTCTGTAAAATGTTGTCTTCCCCGTTGTCCATCTTCAGCTCGTTATCGTTGTAGCAAAGGCTACGGCCAGAAGTGGATGCCATGCGCAGCAGGAGTGTGCTTGGAGCATGCGCGGCTCATTCTGATGAGCGGAGAAAGGAAAACTTTCATCGATCCTCCGTTAGATGACATTACTTTGCCTGAGCTGACGCATCACGACGACGTGGATTCTATGCATGATGCTACAATGGCTACCCTAGACGACCTGCAGCCTCTATTTCCTGATGAAATGAGTAATGTTGCTGAAGCGCACTCGCAGCCTCTCGACGCTCTTTCTGGGCAACTTCCCGTTGCGACTGAAGGCGTAAATCTTTCGTATTCGAGGGGCGCGAACTCTACTCCTGGTCATTTCCTCCTCAATACGTGTTTGCACATGTCGAGAGTAGAAATAAATGAGCAGTCATCTGCTTCTTTTCAGAACGTATTGACGCGCGTTAATGACATATCGCCTAAAGAGTCACGACTGTTTTTGTATCCAGAAGGGCTGTTATTCCCGACAATCTTCTGGGCGGCCGTTGGTCGGAGTGTCATCGGTGCTCTGCCTTCTGTATTTTATTCCCCTTTAGGTCGAAAGTCTGTTAATGGCGAATTTGCATCTCTCGATGACCATCTTCGAGTGAGGTTATTGGACATGTCTCTGCTCACTGCTCACGATCCTAATTACTTGGCCTTCTGCTTCGACATTTACCTTAACAGTTTACTCCGGAGCAACAAAGTTTTAGTCGCTCTGCACCAAGGTTTGGAGCACGTGAACCGCGCAAGCGTTATGATTGAAGCTAGTGGTAGTTCATTGAAGTCTAATGAAACGGATGATAGAATAGAGGTCAAACGCTTGTCCGCTATCGTAGATGAGAATCCATGGGACTTTTTCCTAACCTTGACTTGCAACGACTCAGAAACCATGGGCGTAGCACCAATCAGGAGAGCACTAGAGCAGAAGTATCACGGTAAAGAACTCGACAAGCAACTGCAGAATGCGTGCCCCCTTCTCTGTCGAGCTTGGGCCCGTACCGTGCATTACCTCTTCGAATTTCTCGTGCACGGCAAAGAGAAGATCTTCGGCGAGCTGAAAAACGTGTGGTATAGGTTCGAGTTTCAGAACGCTGAAGGTCTGGGGAACAAGCCATGCGTTCACGCTGGGATCACTCTGAAAGACCGCTCTTGCAGTGTTGAAGAACGCATGAAGAGAACTCACGACAACCTCGATGAAATGTTCAATAAAAATGCAAGGACTGATATGATAAGCCTCTTAAGCGATGGCCTAGTGAAAGATCAAGCTGACTTCGTTAAACTCTTTAATCTCGCAGACCGGTTTACTCAAAGTAAGTGCGCAAATTCTAAACTGAGTTTCATGAAAAAGATGCCTAACGGTGGAAACGAGAGGTATTGTGTTCCAAAATATGATAATGAGACCCAGAAACACCTATCACAACTTGGGTTTGGAACAAAAAAGTACCCACCCGAACCCAACTCAATGCACAAGCCTTGTAAGGATGAGGTCAAGAAAACAACAGTGGTTGAAAGCTGCTACTCGTACGACGCTGTGTCTCGCGTGTATCGAGTGCCCTCGCATGGACGCATTTTCGCTATGTTGCGTTCCACGGTCAAAGTTCAAATTTGCGACCACGAGTTCGCGAGAAACTCTTTCGCTGAATATGCAGCGCGCGCCGACGAGAAGCGTAAAGTTATCATGACATTTTGCAAGAAAACTACTGCAGACGTCGATCAGCCTCGCGATCTCTGCCACACCAAGATCTCTGTATCTAAAAAAGAGCAAGGTGATGAAATGCGAGAAGATGCGACAAAAAGAGCTCTGTGTCGGACAATCACCGCCACAGAGATGGTCTGGTTTACGCATCAGCTCCCTTTCGTTGGATGCACTGCACATTTTGTGAATTGTTTCACTCACAACTTCGAACGCAGGCAGGCGATGTATCGTAAACAAGCCGAGCACATCCGTGACTGGATGAATGCTGAAAGCATTTATTTCCCTCTGGGGAAAACGGATGAACGCGCCTGCTTCCCTCGGTGGCGACGTTTCACACGTTCTCAAACTTTTTTGATGAACTCTTTTCCGAACTTCGATGAGAACACGTTCTTGTTCAGCGTTCGACCTCCCGAGTTGCGTGAGATTATGAGACTCACTGATTATCTCAAGTGGTTCAGTGTCACTCTTACAACAACTATCGCGGTTGCTGAAGATGTGAGCGAGTTTCCTTGGATCGACGCCAAAGGCAGGAGAGTTCGAGTAAGAAAAAGATATGTGAACGAAGTGCTTCGTTTCTTTGAGAGCCTCGCAAACCGTGCTCACCCCAGCCCTGGAACTCGGGAACTGTATTTACTTTTTAAAGATCTCGATCGCGACGTTGTTGAAGGACGTAACTCCGAATGTGTGCATCGTTTCGTCGATATGGCCGCTGACAGGGATGTGGTCATTGTTTATAACTGTATCGAGCCAAAATCCACTTCCAATTTCTTCTTTCACCTCCTTCTCACATTAGGTTCTTTTGTTACGGAACTTGACCTATTACGAGGTCCAACTTTACTGCACGCCTTCCAGTATGCAGGTCTCATTGCTGACGCCGACAATCCTACTGAAGAAGAGGCTCTGTCCATCATCAGACAATACGTAATCACTCAGCTGCGGTGTTTGCCTTACGATGTGGAAGAATTTTCACGGATCTTGCGTTTGGCAATGGATAGACTACTGGATTTCTTTGAGACGAGAGGGCGCAAGGTGCATAATGCCGTCCTGTAGGACGAGCCAAAGAAATGTAAGTGTCTTTACGATCACCAATGTTCTAGGACCCAGGAACAAAGATGGTCAGTCAGGCACCAGTTGCTTCTTCAGCGAAAAGTTAGAAAAGCCTAAAATTTTATAAGCGACCCAAGCTTCAGTACAGTTATGTGAACCATTATTGCTTCTCAACTGTAATATTGTTGATTTAGAAGCAAAACAACAGTTTCTTTCCCAGGTCTCCCAAATACCAATAATTTGGTTGGTAATGAGATTACTAAAGACTAAATTTCGAGAGCCAAAAAATACCATCAACAAGATGTTAATAATGACTAATATAGCACATGTGGATACATTTGAAATTTAATGCCTAACATGTATGAACCTAAATATCCAATAAACTTTCACAAACAATAGATTTATTCTTCAGCCTGAAACCTTGTTTGACGAATAAGTTAGACCTTGTTTATAACGCACGCGTGAAGTACGTCATTACTCATTACTAAACGAAATTTGTGACCAGTTCAATAAGTACAAGTTTGTAATAATTTCACAGAGGATTCATTGAATCTTATTTTGTGAAGCACTAAAGGTGGATGAAAGATGAATTTATTAATTATTTCACCATTTTCCACCAGGCTTGACAAATTGCCTAAAAAACGGCCAAGTCCGCGACCAAAAAAAAGGCCTATAGCTCAATATCTACTAGTATATTTGTGGGTTCCGTTGTAAAACTTCCATTTTTTCTGTTTATAACATTCAATTAGGAAGACTCCTATCATAAATTTTAGTCTGCCAACGCAATTGAAAAGCACTAAATCACGGAATTTGTCCGGGAAAAAAGACCGTCTGGCAACCCTGGCGTCCCACTTGCCATAGAAACGCAATCAATTGAGAAATCGTCGTTCGTTTTACCTCTCGAAGCTGCATCCGATTCCGGTTCGGTGTATCCATGGTTGAACTAGTATAAGGTTGACTCATCAGAAGCCCATTTTTGCGGATATAGTTCGTTGTTCGCTTGTGACGTCACTGATCTCAGTGACGTCACGGCCATTAGCCAATCACCGAAATGCGATCAAACCAGTCAAGCAATTCGTCATGGGAATGACGGGTTTGTTTACGTTTCTCGATCTACGTGACGTAACAAAAAAAACTGAAAGAAGGAACTTCTCGTGGGTCACCTTATATAGTTCAACCATGAACTATATAATTCATGAACTCTCATCAATTCGGACGTACCAGATGGCGAAATGGGAAATTCGTAGGCTCATTGCTATTAATAAATTATTTATCAAATTTCGCGCAGATCCGTCCAGATTTGAGGCAATTATGCACCGGGCATTTTCTCAAAAATAGCGTTATAATATATAAAAAAAGCCACTCAGAAATTTTTGCAAATCACTAGACTGACAATGACGATTTGCTATTTATAACTTTTATATTTAATTTCATGCATGTCAGACATAAGATGAGGCAGATTAAATGACATGTTGTTATTTATCAATCTCGTAGCCCATTCAATGCACTGAAATTTCAGTAATCGGTTGCAAATCCTCCAAATGTTTTTTAAATGGTTTAGTGATTTAATAGATTGTTTATTTTAAAAATTTATCTAGCAACTTCCGCTAGTTTACGGAATACGGGGTCTCCGAACAGTTGAAACGATCATTTGTTCGCCGCGTGTGCGTGTTGTTTACTTTCGCTCGGGCGAGCGCAATTGTATTTGTTCACTATCTGACAACAAGTTAGGCTTTAGGTGGGCGTGTTTAAATGTTAGGATCTTATACAAGTTATCAACGGAAAGATTCTGGCATTTGCAATTGTTTCTATATATTTAATAATTACTAATTATGTCAACCGACTACCAGAATGTTAAAGTTGGAAAATTACGCCTCAAAGGAGAAAAGTAAGTTGATGACTTTGATGTGTGTTCCTGAGTCCTGACATAATGAGTGAGTAGCCTAGCCCTAGCCTACATCAAATCTATGTCTATCAGTGTATAATCAGTCTCTATTATTGTTTTATTTATTTATTATTGTAGGTAAGATGGTTTAGGACATTAGCCTTTAGGTAAAGGTAATGTTTAAGTAGATATTTTGCTGGGAGTGTAGTTTGAGCTGTAGTCTGTAGAAGTTCCCAATTTCATCAAATGACATGTTGGCAAGAGCAAACTATAATAATTTTTTTATCAAACAAAAACCAGGGTGCAGAAAGTAGGTGAATATCAAAATTTCTTTGGAAGAGTTATAGGGTAAACGTGGTTGCGGTGTATTCCGACACATTAAGGACGCATCAAGAAATGAAAAACTATAAAAAACATACCCGTATGCGTTACTCGAGTTCTGTTTGCTTTATATGACTTCCAAAACACCGTACTACGCGCCACGGCGCGAGCAACGACGAAACGTCACAAAATGTTGCCATATTTATTTGAAAGCCTTTAGAATACAAACCTACCAAATCCCTATATGCTGACACTCAGTGTCAGCATATAGGGAGTGTCACTCAGTGTCCAATTCATGGTGGCAGGGAATTATTGTGAGTACTTATCGGTCCATCGCCGTGCGTCGGTCTTAACCCTTCGCAAGGCCCTATGCCCTTGGCCCTTGGGCCCCTCTTGCAAGTTGTAATGGTCTAAACTCAACAGTTCGACCCCTGGCCACATCCCCATGGTCTCATCACAACTCCCTTTAGAAATATGTGGAGTTTCGAAATTGATAGTAATAAATCAATAAATATTTGAACTGGGAAATTCCTTACTTACTTACATTGGTTCCACAATGATATCAATGACGTAAAAAATTATAATGACATCAGTTAAGCCTCACTGCCTCAGAGGCTCAGCCATGATTCTAGCTTTGCTAAGTCCTTACACTCTTACCTCGTAATTCATGATGTTAGAACTTCGATATTCAAATGCTGAATATCTGTCAAGTGTCAATATCACAATCAAGATTATTTCACAATCAAAAATATGTTATAATATCACAATCGAAAATATTATTCACAAATAACCATTCGTAAATTTCAGTGTAAAACTTATTAAAATTTTACGTTTCTGTGTGGATTTTGATGCTGTTAGCATTGAAATACTTGACAGTATCTCTGATGCAAGAAATACTGGCTAAATACATTTTAATTTAGAAATTAACGTCAATCGAAAATTCGAAATTGCTGCTGTCAGGGCTATGTCGATTCTTGCGAACCGATTGTTGTATCCAGTCGCTTATATTGAAAATAAAATGATTTAAGCAAGTATTTCTTGCATCAGAGATAATTAAAAGTTTGCTAATGTTAACAGCATTATAATACATGCAGAAACGTACATTTTTTATAGATATTAAAAATTTAGGCTCTATGACTTGTATACTATGTCTATCACAGTCTATAGGATTTTGAATTGCTGCATGCATTCAAATTCAAATTAGGTCCACCCACGCCCCACAGCCAGTGTAGCTGTCAGCTCATCTTCATCAGAAGTGTGAAAGCTTTTGCCAGTGAAGGTGTGTTATACGATTGGTCCATAAAGAAGTGTTGATCGGTTCAAAATGACATAAGAACAGGTTCTTTTGAATAACCTATGGATTGGCACCATGTGACACTGTGTGTGGCAAATGGCAATATCCGGCACGTGGTGAGGCGTATTCCGTCCGTGCTTCAAATTCTACTGATACGTAATGCCGTCATCCACGTGTTTGTATTCCGTTTGCTGTGTGAGCTGTATTGGAATACAACACGGCTTTGAATTAGAACACTAATGAATAATGAACACTACTTAATTACGCTTTCTATTAACAACAATTAAGCTTTTAATTAAGCAAATTTTAATTTTTGTACATAGCTTGGAACGATCTGTGTGTGTCCAATTCAAGTTGTGATGGAATTAGTTTTCATGTGTCTAAATCCATTTCTCAACTTAATCATCTATTAATTTATTTACCACTTGAAATCAGCGAATACAAGTATACTTAAAGGATTCCTAATATATTCACAGACGTATTTTAAAGTCTCAAACCATAATATTCTTCCTATACAAACAGTTATCCACTATTTGGTAGAGCAAGGTCAACTGTCAAATTTGACACATTTTTCGATGATCTCAGTCATCTCACTGGGTACTGGGTAGTGTCACTAGTGTGCATTGTCTCCCTTTGGATCTCAATATTTTCCCACTAGATGGCCAAGACCTAGTGTTTTGGCAGTAGTTCGACGCACAAATGTATGACGTCACCATTTCAACCATCAACGAACGCATGGAACTAAAACAAAGCTTAATATAAAGGAAAAACTAGAGAGGTGACGGAATTACCCACGATGTCAAAATATACCGCGTTTACCCTACTATCAAAGTTGTTAGCAGCATTTTCTTATTAAAAATTAACTGGTGTGCCATGGTCAGGAAGATGTGCCAGGTGCGTGCTGCGTGGGAATTTATATTGTCATTTTAGCAATCTGCGCCGGTAAAAAAAATGCAGTAAAAATATGCGCCGTGCTCTGAAAGTTGTTTAAAGATTGATGCATGGCAATGGGCCGCGTTGACTAGGTAGATTTCTAAAGTGTTAACTGTTAACCCAGATTCTAACTCTCCGCCCACTCACAGATGGGAGATGACATGACTCCACCCACGCCAAGTCGCCAACTTCTAAGAGTTGGCACAGTTATGAATATTTATTAATTATTCATAGATCACAATTTGGTTGGACATGAATTACAAAACTGAAGAATAAAAGGAGACAATCCACATGGCTTGAGATTGATGTCTTCTAATAAAGGACTGATTTTTGCAAGTATGCCATGGTGCAGAGGGTGGATGCGGCATCGCCAATATATGGGTTTTTAAGCCCTAAGCGTTGCCGGGTAATTTTAAGATGCGTCGCCGGGTAATTTTTAATGAAAAGCCAATTACGCTGAGTAATGAAAAACTATTTACAAGCCACAAACTTATTTACAAGGTTGCATGCTTGTGTTACCCCAAATAATTAATTTTACCCTAAAAACAGTCCAATTGTACAGCAAGTGTCAACTGAACATGTGATAATGCAGTCTGACCACTCTAATGTGACCACAACTACATAATCGTAAACTTGATGTTTACATTTTTTTGGTGGGAACTCATCGCAACTGATTTCCAGACAAGCTTCACTGCATACTGATTAATCCAACATACTGGAAACCTTACTTTTTTAAATAGTTGGTCGAAGACTGACAAATATATTAAATGAAAGAATTTCAATCTAAATGTGTCAGCAAGATCTTCTGAAGGCATAAATTTTGCTACTGAAGCATCGCCAAAGATCTTGCAATATTCATCCACTCTCTGCACAGTGGCAAGTATGTAGTACCTACAAACCTGTATTTCTATGTTGGGAATATGTTACATTCCTAACATCCTCCCAGTTGGTGGAATGGGTTTGCTTGGCGCAAACCCATTGAATAAAAAAATACAGGTACCAAAAATTTTTTTGATTATCATTTCTCATTTTTTGCAACTTTGAAGGTTATTTATATAAACAAACAACAATCATTAATAAAATATGAATAGCTTCAAGGGAAATATTACCACACATGTGTAGAACCACATCACATGACACATGATGTATCAGCAATTTTCAGCATTACTTTAAAGTCTGTAAAGACAATGTTGCCATGCCATTTGGTTGGGAATTTCTGATGACCGCTATGTCTAGACATACCTATTTTATTTACAAAAGTTTTCACACTCAAAAACTATTTTTCTATTAATTAGGATGAAATTATTTCTGACTTCATTCACTAACTGTAGAACCTGTAATAACCCTATCATCGTATGATTAGTATAGTACTATATATGTTAGTATTAGATGGCAGAATTTAATTGTTTATACACGTGCGATTGATGACCAGAGAATTAGTTGATTTATATTATCAGGGAATGGAACTTTTCTTCAGATGACGGTAGATCAAAAGGCAAATTTCAGGAAGTAGTCTTTCTTTATTAACGACGTTTCGAATGCACCAAACATTCATTTTCAAGTTAGAAGAGGCATTAAATATTGACATTTTACCAATTATGAATTCACAATATATTATGAATTCACAATGTATTATGAATTCACAATATATACTATATATGTATATATTGAACAAGCAAAATAAAAAAATCGGATGGAATATTTGATTACCTAGATACAGAAGGTAAACAAGCAAATGAGGCAATGTTGCCATAAGAAATTTGTAGATAATTTCTTTTGAAATAAATTTCTAGATTTTACTTTAACAAAATTTTTATATTAAGGAAAATCATATATTATTGAAGGATAATTAAACACACATTGAATATTTTGAGTTTTTTGTTTGTTCTACTGTTCCTTGATAAACTGTATTTGCGCCGATGACTGCGCTGGGTGAAATGAATGACCGGAATTTGTACCAACATCTGCGCAAACAGAAAATTTAAAACTCATTATGCGCAGGAAAATTCTCTGAAAACCTGCATAACTCTTAGTGTGGCCCGGTGACCCATCTTGAAAATGGCTGGTGATGCTTGAAGTTTGGACTAAAAATCCGTATATTGATTGGGGTTGCACCCTCTGCACCCTGGAACAAAAACAGTTTCAACTTAAAATACTTGTTAGGAGCTCTGCAATTTTATATCAATTAACCTAACATAAATTATGTGATACCTATTAGAGCTGCAATATTTCAGAAAAAAAGTAATTTTCGAATCCTAGGTTAGACTTTAGAGCATAGCTAGATTTGAATTTTCCTACTTATTCCTGAAATCTTACTGTACAAAGGAAACAAATTTTCTATACATTTAGTATCTGCTAGCCCAATAATGAATAATGCTCCTTTGTTAACAATTAGATAGGAGGTAATTCATCTAACAATTCTAGCAAGAATAGTGCAGTTCCTAAAATTATGGGACCACTTTAGTTGTAGCTCAAAAGGTAGATGTTTTTCATGCTAGAAGCAAAGTAGCAAATGTCTGATGTATGAAATATTTTATAAATCGATTCATTTTGTATTTTTTGATCTGTTATATTTTATTCAATACTAATAGCCTTACAAGCTCAAACATGAAAATTGGGCAAATGCTGTCTGTAAGAGAGATAAAAATGCTCCTGCTTGTGGTCGATTTCACGCATTCCTAATTTCCTATGCCCCTAACTAATTTCTTTGATAAAAATAAAAGAACAATGGCTTGCTCTTGCCTGTGATTCTCAAGAATCACCAATGAAACAATCATATTGTAGTCATTTATAAAATTGTATTGTTAATTTATGTTTTTTATGTCTAGTAAAGTAGGCACAATAGCAGGTTGTCAGGGGCAGATAGATGCCTTAGGTGCATGGAGACTAATATTGTTATTTTCCAAATCCATGCTGTGTGCCTAAATAAATTGAGAATTAAATTTGCCATATATTTTTAAATAAAAATGGTTTTTATATGTTGTTTGTACAAGTATAAAAACAAATCCCTTGAATTATTAAATCCTTGAAGTTAAATCCCTTAAATTATTAAATCCTTGAAATAAATCACTTGAATTGAATTAAACAAATCAAATGTTTAATGCCAGCAGCAGTGAGCAGGTAGCTATGTGACAATGTGATTGTCTCTTTGAGCTGAGGCATTCATTTTGAATTATTCCAATTTTAACCTATAATTTAAAAATGTAAGAAATTTAAAAGGTCAACCAACTGTGGACAAATTAACTGAAAACATATTTTGTTATCAGTTAATCCAAATTAGTATTAAAAGCATACTTTTCTGCCAGACAAATATCAATGTTTTCACTATTTTGGAAAACTGATTTGAGTTGATGTTTAATTCAGGGTGAAGAAGCACAAGAGCAAGAAGCGGAAGCATGATGATGATGGCGCGAGTGATCTTTCCTGTTCACAACAAAAATCCTTGACTGATAAAGACACTGAAGCTCACGGTGGCTGGTGGAAAGTCATGGCTGTGCATGAGGTGGGTGCAATAATAATAACCAATTAAAACTTAAAACTAATTATTGCAAACTTTATTTATTAGTACATTAACTATTTAAATTGAAATCAATAATTTAAATAAAATACTAATAAATAATAATGAATTCATTTAGATCATTTTTCGATTATTGTAAACTGTTATAACTGCTTCTGTATTCTTGCACAATTCTGTCCTGACAATAATTGGATGCAAGTCCATTTTCTTACCTATTTTCTGATAATAAAAATGTTTCAACAATTATCAGTAGTATATATTTCAATCATCCAAAAACTCTTCTTCTCTAATCCAGCACAATGTATAATTTTTAACTCTGTGGTTTATGGGATGGTTTATTTGTTGTTTAATAGTTTACCTACCTAATTCAATGTTTTACTGGATGAAATTTGAAATTTTTAATCATACATCCCATCTGTATAGTACCGTATAAGTACTGTCAAAATGTCATTTTATGTAACAATTTGTAAATGCCATTGTTCAAACAGATAACTTGTGAATTTTGACTGACAAACTGCTATTATTTTTGGTTTCTACTCTACAAAATTTGTTCATTGTTTTATATTCATAGAAAAATAAATCTCCAAGCTACTTCTTATATTATCATAGTTTTTGTATTGGTTAATTACCGTAGCTATGTAATTTTACTGCCTTTTTGTTTGAGAATATTCTTAATCAGAGTTTATTTTCCAGATTAGAGGGAGCATTGCAATACAAATGGGGGATGGTCCAGTTTACATGAGAGCAATGGATGATGGACTGTTTGCCCTTGGGCCTCCACATGATGAGGGTGAATAAAATTTAACATTTTTGGTAAATAATGTTATAGATCTCCAGTTGTCCACTATATATATATTTTAAAAGATTTAAAGTAGCTTGGTGAATTATGAATGAGTTGTTACATTTAATGTTAAAATAAAATCTTGTTTCATTTAAATCAATTTATAACCTATGTAGTACATTTTATAATTCATTTTAAAATTTTTAAGTGTGCAAGTAAAAGACCCAGCCTCAGCATGGCTGGTATTTTGGTTAGGGCTCATTGCTTTCCTTTCCCTTTGCAAGTAAATGTGACACCTCCACCAGCCGGTTTGGTATGACCAATGTCATACAACTTAATGTAATACGCTATAGTAGTGTAGTAGCACTAATATATGATACCACTATAATTAAATGCACTGAATGGTTTGCAGGTGATGGTCCTCATCCAGAAGAGGTGCTAACAGCGCTACCAACAGGTGACATTCGCAAGGTTGCATTCAAGTCTGGCTATGGCAAGTACGTTGGTGTTGACAGCAAAGGACGGCTTATAGGCAGAGCTGAGGCCATTGGACCTCGGGAGATGTTCACGCCTGTTTATCAGGTAGCTCATGAGAGTGGAAAATGATAGATTTTTTTACAAACCACTTCATTTTTTATTCCTGATCATTTTGGAATTTTTTGCACTTTTTTTGTATTGTATCATATTTTTGTGTATCATGTACTTATTTCCATCAAAATTTCTGAATTCAATGCTTCCTATAACTTCAAAATGAATGTTGTCACATTTTAAACGTTGCTAATAAATTATAATTACTTCCTGAGACCTGCATTTCGATCAACCAACGTCATCTGAATAAGTTGTTTGATCTTGGAAGTTTACATTAATGCATTCTATGGTAATTAACCGCCCTAATTTAGACAAGCTAATTCTGCCATCAAATTACTACAGGCTTGTTTTGTAAGGGATTTTGTGTAAAGCAAAAATTTGAATTATTAAAAGATTAATATATTCCAGGATGGCAAAGCTGCTCTGCTGTGCTCCACTGAATGCTTTGTTGGGATAGATGATGAAGACAACATCGTGGCGACCAACACTACAGCCGGACCCCTGGAAATGATTTCAATACGGTCCAACACCGTCAGGTATGTACAGTCCGGCCCCTGTAAATGATCTCAATACGGTCCAACACCGTCAGGTACGTATGATCGGGCACCTGTAAATGATCTCAATACGGTCCAACACCGTCAGGTATGTATGATCGGGCACCTGTAAATGATCTCAATACGGTCCAACACAGTCAGGTAGGTACAGTCTGGCCCCTGTAAATGATCTCAATACGGTCCAACACGGTCAGGTAGGTACAGTCAGTCCCCTGTAAATGATCTCAATACGGTCCAACACAGTCAGGTAGGTACAGTCAGGCCCCTGTAAATGATCTCAATACGGTCCAAAACGGTCAGGTAGGTACAGTCTGGCCCCTGTAAATGATCTCAATACGGTGCAACACAGTCAGGTATGTACGGTCGGGCACCTGGAAATGATCTCAATACAGTCCAACACGGTCAGATAGGTATGGCTATTCTCCTAGAAAAGATCTTAATACGGTCCAACACCGTCAGGTATGTACGGCCGTTCTCCTAGAAAAGATCTCAATATGGTCTAACGCGCTCAGGTATGTACGGCCGTTCTCCTAGAAAATGTCTCAATACGGTCCAACACCGTCAGGTATGTACGGCTGTTCTCCTAGAAAAGGTCTCAATATGGTCCAACACCGTCAGGTATGTACGGCTGTTCTCCTAGAAAAGGTCTCAATATGGTCCAACGCGGCCAGGTAGATTAACAGCATTTCAGGCAAGTGCAATCATACACACAAAACAAAGTGTTATTCTACTTAAACATACCAGTTATATTTTTATTTTGATTTGCTGAATACTACCTCATTTTGTAACGACTGGTATGATGATATGGCATGCCAACACGTAGTTTGATCCATAGTTTTAATGCAATTGAACATAATCTTACTGTTTACATCTCACAACAGCTTTATTTCGTTTGATTTTAGATTATGGCTGTTGATGGGGAACACAAAACAGTGTTTTTTTTAAGACTTAACACATTTATTGGCCTACGTTAAAAGTTATTATTATATTATAGATGCTGAACACAATTTCGACTTTGTTCCCTGTTGCAGGTTCAGAGTTTTTTCCATACAACCTTTTATATACAGTAAGCTATTTGCTCTGAATTTTCCCCATGCTCAATTTTATATACGCTAATGATTTATTTGCTCTGAATAGTTCTGGCCTAATTTTCTCACTCATTTGTCGTCGTGATTTCACCAAATTCTATCCTACCTATGCTATTATGTATCATACCAGCATTTTAATTCTATCCTGCAGATAATATATGTATATTCTATTCCACCCAAGCTAATAAACATCCTGAATTTTCAGAGCTAAGGACAAGAGTGATGAGATGCCGGCAGAGGAGCAAGGATCACTCAAGGATGTCGAGGTGAACTACGTGAAGAAATTCCAGAAATTCCAAGATAAAAAAATGCGAGTCAACAAAGATGGTTACGTCGAACTACGAGATGCGCGAGACGCGGGCAAGCTTCACGAGACTCTGCTTGACAGACGCGCTAAAATGAAGGCTGATAGATATTGCAAGTGAAGGCAATTATATACTAAAATTGTCCTCAGATATTGCAAGTTAAGGCAGATAAAGGCAATATACAGGCAGTCATTGTTAACCGAGGCATATGAAGGTAGATATATATTACAAATAAAGGCTGATGAAGGCTGACTGCAAGTAAAGGTAGATAGTGCAGCAAGTGAACTCAGATGGAGACTGAAAATAAGGGGAATTAAATGCTGGTTTGTAAATGCAGGCAGATAGATACCCAGTCGTCACGTACAATTTGAAATCAGAAATAATTTATAATAAATATTTTAGGATAGGTGACTCAGCGCAGTCACACTGATATTAACAATCAAATTAGCTGCACTGAAACGAAGGTAGTTAGATGATGTTGGTAAAATTTCACTTTCATAATGAATAATATCTGCAGAATGTATATTAATGTTTGAGTTGTAGTTAATAAGGTCCAGCAACGTCTGTAAACAAAATTCAGGGGCCGTATTATCAAAACTTCGTAAGTACGCAAAATTGACTTACGAGAGGTGTAAGTGCTGACTTGATGACGTAACTCTAGAGGTGGTATTATCAAAACATTTGCGCGGGAAGATAAGTAACGTAACTGTACGCCTGCTCGGAGATGTCGTAAGTGAAGTTCCCCACAAGTTTAGAGTGTCTGCTGAAACGATATGAAACTATTGATTTACAAGCAAGTAGCAACACCTTGACTTGTCATAGAATTTTGTCAATAATCCGACAGCGCGGATTATACACGCATAGAATGATGGCTCTACTTGTGATATCTCCACTACTTGATCGTGCAACATTTGCGCGATCAAAATATGTGAATAATGTGATCGTGCTAAACAGTGCTATTGGAAAAAAAATCAATTGAGTTAATCCCAGAAACTGATTTTGTTTTCCTTTTAAGTTATATTTTCTAAGCAAATGTTGATCCTAGAGTTTTATGTTGATCCTAGACCTAGAGTCATATCCCAGAGTTTTATGATCATTTACTGAAACAATATCTTCATGCCTTTTTGATTCAAAATTATATGGAGGTTGACCAGCCAACCATTTTTTAGATCCATACAGTTACACAGATTTCTTTCTTCTTCATTCTTTCACCAATCACCATAAATATTCTAATATCGAATTATTTTGATTGGATAGGGTTAGTCTACAACTCTTATGTTGCCGACCTTCAATGAAAACCATCTGATAGAAACTTACCTCAACTTTCTGGCATGAACAGTACAAATTTGCAGTTAGCTTATAATGTCAGCTACATATTGTAGTTGACAGGTATTACATCATTTACATGCCCATGGTTATAAGTGATAAGTGGCAACTTTTCAAGTTTAGTGAAATATCTGCTTAGTAGCATCAGGAATATATTTATTACAAAGAGGAAAAAATTCTTTTAAAATAAGCTATCTCACAAAAGTTATCATTTCTCTTACATTTTTTATTTCAAGTGGGCAACTTAGAAATCATGGAAAGTCCAGTGGCATTAGAAATTGCCTCACTTCATTTAGATCTACACACAGAGAATAATAAATGTAAGAAGCGCTCAGTTTCAATTTTTTATAAAGTAAGATTGTAAGAACCATATATTTTTTAGTTTGGGAAAAGCTTTTATTAGCTGTAAATATGGTATACCTGTTGCAGGCTGTTGGTAACTTTGCCTGTGACTTAATTAAGTAGGTAGCCCAGTAGTTCCCAATCATTTTGTGATGGAATTGCATTTGAAAGTCCTATAGAGTGATCTAAAGCATAGTGGCAAAGCAGAGAGTTTTTTACACTCTTCCTCAAGTGAAGAGTGTAAAAAAAAGTTCAATTTTTAGTACTATAAGTAGGCCAGTAAAGTATCATGGATAATTGGACAGCTACCAGCTTTATCACACATAAGAAGTTGGTTTAAATATTGAGTAAATGAGGAAATCAAAAATGAACTGATGCTAAAAAATCTTTGGTTTGCCACTATGAATTCTATAGCCACATAGTTATACCTCGTTGATATTTAGAAATTATTTTCAATTGCCTGCCATTATTGTTGTGGACTTGTGGTGCAGGTTTGCACATTATTGCTACTAACTGTTTGATTAACCTTCCTTATTGTTTGCAGATTTCAAATTAGCAATATGGAACTTTTAGTTGCATACGAGTACCAGCAAGCATTAAGAAGAGAAAGAGTGTACAGGGACCCACTAGATTTAATACATATTTGTGATCAGGAACTTATCAGAAAATACCGGTTTCCACGCCACGAAGTCATTAATATGGTTCAGGAATTAGAACCACTGCTGCAGAGAAAAACGTCAAGATCCCATGCTATACCTGTCATCACACAAATTTTGGCTACCCTTCGCTTCTTGGCAAGTGGATCATTTCAAAATGTCGTTGGTGACACCAGTGGACTATCGCAACCAAGTATAAGCAATATTATCACGTCTGTGACAAATATCCTATCAGAAAAAGCTGTAAATGAAATCAAAATGCCTGCTGGTGTCATTCAACTCCAGCAGGGCATGAGGGATTTTCATACTTTGGCCGGATTTCCAAGTGTCATCGGAGCAATCGATTGTTCCCACATACCAATCAAAGCACCCATGGATGATGAAGCCATATTTGTTAACAGGAAAAAGTTTCATTCAATGAACATTCAAGTTGTTTGTGATGCAAAAAGAAGGATTCTCAATTTTAACGTCAGCTACCCTTACTAGTCGGTGTGTATAGAGGGTAGAGTGGTAGATTTATAGGACAGAAAAGTAGTAGATCTATTGATAGTAGGTACCTATCTGTTGTGTGACTCTTCAATGTTTGGAATGTCTCCATTCCTGAAGTGTTTTTGTATATTGAAGCCATTAAGTGGTCAATATTTAGCTCATTACCTTGCTCTATACAAATGAACAGACTCATCAATAATTGTTTACCCAAAAATCCCTAAGTGGTTAACACCCCCTTGGCCGTTGGCCATTTTTGAAGGCAATAAGTGCCCTTTTTAGCCATCCACTATGATCCAAATACTGTTTTTGTTAGTAGGCTAATTGCAACATAAAACTTCTCAAAAATACCAAAAAGCTGAAAAAATCAAATATATAAAAAATAATGAAAAAATAAAAAAAATCATTGATTTCTTTAAAAAATAAAAAAAATCACCAACCCTGTATCTACTTGACAGTTATTAACACTGCCTGGCATCATTGATTCTAAAATGTAAAAAAAATGCGAGGGGATTTTTGCATGTCTTCTTATGACAGATTTATAGATACATACTTATATATACTACTAGCTTTGAGCATTCAATAATATGTGCTCTTCCTATCCCCACAGGTGGAAACCTCCAATATTAGCCTTTAAAATGTGCCAAGATTATTGCTGCCTGCTTGTTACTTCACAACCGCTGCATTGTCAGGAACCTACCAAATCCTGATGATTATGAAGAGAGAGGAGACGACATGGAGCCTGAAGAAGAACGAGCTCATGATGAAGGACAAAGAGGTCTTGGCAGACAAATTCGCCAGATGCTTGTTCATAATTATTTTTGATACACGAATGAACAGTTCTTGTCGTGCAAACCTACTGGAATTTACCATTTCTTTGCTACGGAAGGTATATAGCTATTTTGCTTTTTATCTATACCATGAAGCTTATTATTGCCCTAATGCAGGTGTAAACACTTCTGTATATATAATGATTCATGCTGATAAAGTGAATAATTTTTAATTGTGATTTAAAAATTTTTATAGCTGTGAATTTTGGTAACTATTATACAAAAGACCTAATTCTGTTGCCTACCTTACATTAGGTATGAAAAATCTTCATTTCAACATGATGCAAGTTTATTGCAGAAGAACATTGTATCAATATTTTAGTATAATTATTGATCATTAAGGCAAGTCCTAACATAAGGTAGTGTGAGTTCTAACTTAGTAAAAAATAAATTTACTTATACCTATTTCACTTGTACTTCCTCTTTGGCACATTGTACTTCCTCTTTGGTTTTGTCGCAATTGATACCAGTGCAAACTTAATAGATAGCAAACGTTTTAATTCCAACATTGCAGTGAAAGTCCTCAAAAGAAAATCTTAGAAATATAAAGTAGTACAATTGAATTATTTCCTCTAATGCACAAAATGGTGCAATTGATACTAGTGCACGAAATTTACTTATAGCATATTCTTATAAATCAAAAAAGCCAGTGAGAGTATTCCATTTGCATAAAAAATTAGGATACCAAAAGTTATCAGGAAAAGAACAAAAATTTTCAATAATTAATCTTGCATGATGTTCAATTCATCAATCTGAGAGACATCGCTTTTCATTGGAATCCAACATGAAAGTTTTATTTTAATGTAAGCTAATAATCTTGCAGAAGTACTTTGTTACAAATCATGCTCTGACACAGAATTCTAGTATCTTGAAAAAATTATTTAAATACATATTTTGATATTAATAAATTACTGAAAATAATAATAATTATGACAAGTTATATATTCTATAGGTTTCCTGTAGGATCTACATAAGCATTTGCAATCTTTGTTGTATTTGCTGCAATAACTGAAAGCGCTGATGCCAATGTTTCAGTACTAGATGCAATACGTTGGGTATTACCCACTAAGGCATTAATAGAAGTCAATATGTCCCTTTGAACACTCAGCAATTCATTTGCCATGGCGTGATTAGGAGCATCACTTTGACGTTTTCTTTTTCGTGTGCGCGTTTTACCGGATTCATTTGTGGTCACACTTGCAGCTGGAGTTGAGCTACACATTGCGGTCTCTGGGACATTTGTGGCGTGCATGCCATGCATAGCGGTAACTGAGGGCATTTGTGGCGTCAATTGCGTAACTAGGTGGAAGGTAGCATGAGATGCATTACTTGTAGGGTTAATAACCCTATAAGGGGCTGTGGCATGAATGCCTGAGGGACCTGCAGCATGAAGATAGCAGTCTTCGTCAGCTGTTGTCGCAGTTCCAGCAGGTGAGGTTTGTAAGAAATCCAGGACCTCAAGGCACACTTCACCAGCCTCCTCAGGCTGCTCATCTTCTCCAACTGAAACAGAACACATTTTTAAATCTTTTTTAAAATTCCATTAAATATTATCAGAGTCCTTTTTACACTGTATAATTTATGTAAAAAAATATGTTTTTTAGTTCCAAATTGAAATGATACTCAATGAGCTCAGAATTGTTTCAGATTTTTCACACTGATTTAATTTAATGATTGAATAGAAGGAGGTCTTGTTTGAAAATTTTTAAATTTATTCATCAATAATTATGAATTAACTACAATCAATTTTTGTAAATTTAAAGGTTGTAATGAAATATGTTCAAACTGGGTAAAAAGTTACTCTTGTTATATTATTTCCAGTGGCAAGCTGCTATCATAAACCCAGGATTCAACTGAAGCCAGTGATGAGTAGAATAGGCGATACATGTAAAGGACTTGAAACCACAAATGTAAAATGAAATTCTAGACTTGCCTGCACTGGAAACATTTCCTTCACTCTCCGGATAGCCCACGCCAAACACAGCAGTGTTAGAGAGCAAAGGGAGCATGGCCTCTTCAGCAGCAGAATATTTCAGGTTCATAGCAGGCCCTCCACCTGGATGATAAGATCAGAAGAAGAATGATAACTCAAGGAAAATTGTTAATACACTTTATGTTATTTTCCGCAAGTGTGTAGCTCCAGTGGAGGATTCATTAAAACGGTGCCAGTAACATTTTGGAACAAAAAATTTCTCTGTAATGTTGTGAGCTTTTTTATTGCTGAAACATGAGTAATAGATAGAAACTGAATAGTCATGAGACTTTTCAAGAAACTCTTGATAAAAAATTCAATACAAGTGATTTATGAAAGAAATTGGTGAAAATGAGCAACTCTACTCAAGCAACTCTACTCAATGAGCAACTCACAGGCACTGTTAAATTGTTTATGAGCTTGGGCAGTTTTAAGTCAAAACTGCCAAATTTCATAAACAATAAAATTTAGACTTTGAGGTAGCTTCTACAGAGTTCGTTTGATCTATGGTAGTATTATTTAGGAAAATTTAATAACAGTTATTTTTATAAAGATATAGGGCAAGTAATAATGAACAACTGGGTGTAACTGATACCTCTGATATGAAATTATGGAGTGACAGTGACTTTAATTGCACACAGCTTTCTACTGAATTGTCTTCTATTTGCAGAACAGAATGCTTAAAACATACTTGGAGAATGAAAATATGCTTCAAGTATTGTTGAAAATTATGTGGCATCGTAAATTCATATAAGAATCCAACCTTGCACTATCTAAAATAGGCATAAATAAATCTCCTGTCTGACAAGTAAATCATGTCTACTAATGAGGTAAAAGGTGGTGTAAAGCATTAGAATGGATGGTAGATATTAGAAACTATGCAAGTGTTACAAGTTCAAACAATATTATTGCTGGAAATGAGCATTACATTATTAAAGTATAAATGTACTTACCGGTTTTTCCACTGTGCTTGCTATCAGCTGCCACTTTTTTTCAAGTTTGTTCTGAGGTCGTAAAATTTCTTACGTACATCAGGTGCACATCTTTTTACAAAAGATACCGCATTGACACTAGGTATCTGTCACTTTTTGCCACTGCACTGCTTTGATTTTTGCAGTAACATTATTTTCAAATTTGCCAAGCAATATCGCTTGCCTCTCCTTGACTGCTGTTGCTAGAGCTATTGTCTCTTCTTTGCTGAAATTTGGTCGGCGTTTACTAGAATTTGGTTGTTCCATAATTGAATAAAGACTGGCCTGAAACATAACACAGCAGAGAAATCAACTTTATTAGGTTTATTTGGGGCGTCGTGATACTGAAATGATCTTCAGGGATGTCCAGCCTTGATATCAGCTAGCTGCCACGTTTCACACATTCATTTCATTTAATTTTGGTTTGAAGAGGGAAAAGAGGCCAGAGAGGGAGCCACATATGGGATGCAAGATATTGGGACAAAATTTACAGCACAGAGATAGTTTAAGGGTAAGCTAATTATACTAATAAGAGTATGTAATAGACTAATGAAGTGAAAATAACAGTGACAATAGAGGAAAGGGAGAATAATTTTAATAGAAAAGTTTTTCTGTTGGTTGGGCTAGTTCCAATTCATTGCACAATGCACAGTAGTTTTGTTACTTTTGTACATTTGTATCATAATCATAACATTGTTAACTGCCAAACACTAGATAATACTTTTTTCACTTTATATTGTAATACTATTACAATTTTTTCTTTTTTTATTTGCTTTCTTCTTTACACCCTCCCACCCGGCTGCCTCTATTCTCACCAGACACCAGTCACCAGCCTTCTCCTCTCCCTCCGGCCTCCTTCTCCATGCAGCCTTCAAAAAACGCTTTAAACTATCAGTCAGGTCAGTCTTAAATCACATGTTCTCACTCTCTTTTCAAGCTATTTCTTCCATTCTTTGACATCCCATTCTATTCCAGTCACAGCCTGTACAATCATTAACCATTCATCGCTTATTCTGTTAGGGTACGCACACAGTGAATGCAGGTTTGCCCGCTCGGTCAACCTGCTCCAACCTGCCACAAGAATTTCCCTAAAACTTCACAAGAATTTCCAAGAATTTCCTCGATTTTCAGGCGCCAGCCTCAGCAGGTAACCAGCACGCTGGCAACCTGATTTCACTGTGTGAGTACCCTTATGCACTGGGTACTGGTACTGGGTAGACCCATATCTTATTCAAGTCACGTTTGCGTACAAGTGCATGACGCAGCTAGTTGACGCTTACGTTTCCATTTACTCACCCTCATGTTCCACAGGTACATCTTTCGCGCCCAACACTCATCATTCATTCTTTTTAGTCGGTACTTTATATCTCTGCCAACCATAATTTTTAGCTCCGTACACAGATTTCTTCTTCAACGCACGCTGTTTATTAAAAAGAGTTCACAACTATTTTAGAACGGCTTTTTCTGGGCCAACAAGGAGCAATACCGACTCAATACCGACAGACACCATACCATAGTCGATACCATCGAAGGCATCGATTCCCGCCATCGAAGTTCACAGAATGTACACAAATCCAAAGCCTCTGATTGGTCAGTTGGCCAGATGGTTTAGATAATACGCTTTTAGCTAAGTCTTACGTACGAATGTTTTGATAATGCCAAAATTAGGGTGTACTTACGTAATACGTAACTTTTTTGTCGGAAGTACAAAAAGTTACGAAGTTTTGATAATACTAGTAGAGAGGTTGGCGAACTACTGGAATTAAATGTTTGGCCAAGAAATGTTGCATCAAATGAGATGAGAGTGCGGGAGCGTTGTCGTGATGCAGTTGCCAATTTTTCGCGCTCCACATGTCTGGTCTTTTGCGTCGAACTGCGTCACGGAACGCCGGAGAACATCTTGATAGTACTCTTTTGTCACTGTTTGTACTTCCGGTGCGTATTCGTGATGCACAATCCCATGGTTATCAAAGAAGAAAGTCAACATCACCTTGATTTTGCTTCGGACCTGTCGCGCTTTTTTTGGCCTTTTCGGCCTTTTTTCGACGAACACGTTGTGGGGCACCTCGCTCAGCGACTGATAGGTAGCGACCGACGCGATGGAAGACCGTGACAAAATTAACACATACACATAAATGTGTCTTACGTACTTCACTGTGTAGAGTGGAACCGCGCTTTCGTCTCTATTTTGCATGGGAAAAATAAACGTCGGATACTTTTCAGACAGGCCCCGTATATTCACTACCACAGCGCTCCTCCGTCTTCACCATGAGAAAGTCGTGAATTTTGTTTACACCAAACTTTTACTTTTAAAAAGTAATTTAATGTGCGAACTACTAGGAGGTTAGTGCAATAAAATAATATTAGATATCCCATTACTTTCAGTATTCTTGTTGTATTAAGGCTGTTACCTATGTCATGTCCAAAATAATGCTATTTTACAATTTTTCTGACCTCTCAGGGGGGACTTCTGACGTGTGTCCTTGCTCGTCAGAAGTCCTATGGGATTTAGCGCTACTATGGGGATTGTTCCTGATCACCGCTGAGTTCGCAGTGTCTAACTGTGGGTCTCAGTTATGGAGCCAAGTTATTTTTTACCACGTTTTTCTTAGCTCGCTTTCGTGTCCGTCTGTCTGTTTGTGATGATCAAATCTTGCAATCGATATTTCATCAACTTTCCCGCTAGCTAGTGCTCTGAAACTTTTAGGGAAGCTCAGCTCCCGATGACAATACAATAATTAATAATTTGTTGCACGTTTCCAGGCGTATTTATTAAATGAAATGTCGACCGAGAAATTGTGGACCGCTGGCCTAACTAATATTACTATCACTTAGCGCCGTTCATTCATTGCTTCTTTTATCGTATTTTAATGTCTTTCATTACCGAACCTTTCTTTATTACAGCCACGCACCCAGATAAATACGGGAACAACAATGTATCCCCTCGAATACAATTTTCCACAGAACTTCGAAAAGAATTTTCTTTCGTGCATTTGCGTGGTCAACGAGCCGAGGGGCTGGTCGGGTCGAACATAAACGTGGGTCGGGCTGTACGTTCACCATCAAATTGCTTTTCATTGTGCTTTTCGCTTTAATCATAAATCTGCCCGACACACGTTTTCTTGGGCGAGCCATAATTTATTTTCTACTTTTTAGTCCACAAGAAAAACGTGGTTTTTTAAAAAGTTTTGTTTAAGTATTTTTTGTAAGATTCCTTACATTTCCCTTCTCTGTCTCTCTCGTGCGGGCGGCCGACGTCCCGTGTAAACGACTTCTTGTTCGAGTGCCTTTGTTTCTGTTGCTTTTCACCTGTCCCTCCCTGTCACTTCGTCTCTTTGAGATGTTAACGCTGCTTCCAGAGCTGGGCAGCGCTACTTTGAAATGTAGCGGCCGCTACCGCTACATTCCGTTATTATTATTATTGAATGAAAAAGTCACTCAATGAATGATTTAAAAAAAATAATCACTTCTTACTTTGGACTGACCGTGTTACCCAACTGACCGTGTTTTTCCCCATAACAGAAGGGGAGGACTGAACGGGTAAAAAAACTAGAGCATTGAGGAATTTTTCTCTTCCCCTCAACCCCACTGGGCTCACCCCATGCCTCTACCTGCCTCCCTATTGTCCTCCTCTACCTCAATCGTCTTCTGTGTTGTTATCTCAGCCGGTGATCGGTGCCTCTACACCGATGCTGAGGGATGCCTTTGCTCTCACGTATGTATACTGTAAACAACTGATACAAGTGGCATCGCCGTACCACTTTGCCACGGCATGTACTGTGCGCTGTACCAATACCGTCAAGAATTTAGCAATAAAGACATGCAAAAATTGCTACTTACTAATTGCAGTCGCATTCACGGACTATCGAACAGGTTCCTTTGTATTATTGTATAAATTTGTTCAATGACTGACGGGTATCATTCATTAATAGATATTGTAGCATAGCACTGTTCGCTAATTTATACTTTCTAGTACTGAAATGTAAACGTTATTTGTATATGTACTCATGAATTCATTGACAACACCATCGTTAATATTAAGAGATTAATTAAGATTATTTCTCCGTAATCATCGTAACGCATGCCATTTATTTACGATCAGCTTAACAATGTTTACATATTATTGACTATGCATGCAGATATGTATTGTCAGTCTCGGCCTTTTAAAAGTCACACCAGCACCAGACAAGCACTTTGAAATCTGAGTGGACTGCAAAGTGTGTGTGGGGGGGAGAGGGAGGATGTTTACCGCGCACCCACAGAAGATTTATTACCATAGGGCAGACCTGCCTTTCCTGCAAAGTACGACAACAGAGGGGCAAATCTCGATTAAATCTGCGGAAAATTTACGGACCTGTTGTTAAAAACGAATATAACTACCACCAGAAAAATGATTCAGAAATGATTGGTATAGCGATCAATGAAGAATAACGAGTTAAACAAACTGGTATCGCGAAAATGATAGAAA
>NW_025941212.1:0-692 GCF_000764305.2 Hyalella azteca | reverse complement strand
AATTTGTTCGTAAATAAAAAACTAAGAACGTTATGAAGTTGAAACTTGTTTTATTTAAAAGAAGAACATTTTTATGGTAATATTGTATCCTAGTTAGTTATTGTATCCTAAAAACTATGATACAATATTACCATAAAAATGTTCTTCTTTTAAATAAAACAAGTTTCAACTTCATAACTTTCTTAGTTTTTTATTTATCAACAAATTAAAAGGGTCAGTTAATTCTGGTTCACCCTGTATATAGCTTCCGCTTGCTATAGTAACTGTCAGCATCACATGGGGTGACAAGCTCCCTTTTATTATCCTTGGCAATTGATACGGTCTGCTTGTCCATCATAACGTGGATGTGCGAGGGAACATGGCAAAAGAAATAAATAGATTTTGTGTCTTATTTTTGTTTGAACTATGGTTCAGTGTGTATTAAAGCTACCTATAGATTGTGCTTTCTAATAAAAAGATTTTTTTTGCGTTACGAATGAACTAGTCATTTCTTAGCAACATATTTATTAACATGTATATTTATTCGAAATATGTTGACAGAATCTATGAATAACCACCTAAATTTATTATATGCAATATAACAATCGAAGCAGGATAAAAAATCATGGTAAAGTCAATCTTTCCAGCGCTTCCTGAACCAAATGAAACTGCTGGGATTATACAGAGGCCGAAACGTGCTAGCAGTTTACAAT
>NW_025941211.1:0-719 GCF_000764305.2 Hyalella azteca | reverse complement strand
ACCGTTGGATAGGTCAGAATGTCAGCTTTGAAGTGAGACTTAAAACCAAAAAAGTGAATTTTACTATTTTCATCACAGAAATTCAGGGCGTAAAGGGTTAACATTGAAAAACTTCAAGTATCTCTGATGCAAGAAATACTGGCTAAATAAATTTTAATTTGGAAATGAATGTCAATTGAAATTACTGCTGTTGCAAGCCATCTTGGTTTTGGGAACCTAGATTTGGATCCAGTCAGTTTTATTGAAAATAAAATGTTTTAACCAAGTATTTCTTGCATCAGAGATAATTCAAAGTTTTTAAATGTTAACAGCATTAAAATCCATGCAGAAACCTAAATTTTTTATGTACATATTAAAAATTTAGGCTCTTTAGGACTCCTAGGGTAAACGCGGTATATTCCAACATCGTGGGTAATTTCGACACTTATAAACTTTTTCCTTCATACAAAGCTTTGTCTTAGTTCCACGCATTCGTTGATGGTTGAAATAGTGATGTCATACTATTGCGCGCCATACTATTGCCAAAACACTAGGTCTGGGCCGTCTGGCGGAAAAATGTTAAGATCCAAAAAGAGACGGTGCACATCACCCAGTGAAAACATCGAAATGTGTCAAAGTTGATAGTTGACCTGGCTCTACTGAATAGTGATGAAACTGTTAGTGTATAAAGAATATTATGGTTTGAGACTTTTAAATAAGTCTGTGAATATATTAGGAAT
>NW_025941210.1:0-566 GCF_000764305.2 Hyalella azteca | reverse complement strand
CCTCAGGACACGCAATGAAAACTTCTTTTGTTTTCCTGGAGTTCGATGAACTTTTTTTTTTATTTCGGGAAAAGAGATTTTGTGGGAACCCCGTCAAAGTCAAAAATATCAAAGTATTCTATAATTAGTGTCTCTTGTAAAAGATCTATTTCAATTTGTATAGATTTTTCCACAGTGAAATTTATGAATTGGATTTATTAGGTTATGCGTTCAACGAAATATTTATAAAATTAACAAGATTAAAAAATAGTTCTCGTCGACATTAAAATGTAAATTTTGCAGCATGCCGAACAACAACGCTATCATTTGTCTTACAATGGGCAAAGGTATATAATTACTGCTATGCTGCACTCCTCTCACCATCTGCACAGCACTCACCATCAGAGGTGGGCAGTAGCGCGCTACATGTAGCGGTAGCGGCGCTACATTTAAAGCAATGTAGCGGTAGCGGTAGCGCCCGCTACTTATTTAAGTAGCGATACGAGGTTTTGCCGCTACAGCGCTACCGCTACATTTATAGATAAAGCCTTTAGATTTTACTTAATAGTATTAAATATTAGTTAAAA
>NW_025941209.1:0-74691 GCF_000764305.2 Hyalella azteca | reverse complement strand
CCATCATTTCGTGTGGATTCGAGAACTTTGTGGGTATCGATGAAATCGTGAGAACTTTCTGCGAAAGATGACGTAATTTTTATTTTATTTTGGAACATATTCATTAAAAAAAAATTCTCAATACGCATACACGACTAGTGTTTGCATTTGGGAAGAGTCGCCGACTTTTTATCGGTTTTTGAACCACATGCAAGCGAGATAAAGGAAGCGCGGCTGTCCGGGTGTCCGCAGTTTCTGATCTGACGAGCTCAGTGTAATGAGTATCAATTGTCACTTTGGTGGAAGGTGTAAGGTGGTAAGTTTTCGATACATTTTATTATGTTAACATGATAATATATTACCTATACAGAATTCCATACTGCCCCAGTGAATCTCTAGCATTTGCCGTTTCCCTGCTGACAGACACATATAAAAACAAATGCCTCTTTCTTGATATTTAGTATGCTCCAATTTTGAAAGTGAAAGGTTGAACACTGATCTTTTCAGAGGCCCCCAGGGCCCAGCCCCCTACAGATCATTCCACCGCCCCCAGGGGGGCACTTTGGGAACCACTGCTCTATCCTATCCAGCAGGGTGGAATTCTAGAAATGGAAGTTCACTTATAAAAAAGCTTTCCACCCCAGGTGGAATGCTTTCCTTAGATACAGTGCTCTGCCAAGTGCCAGGTGACTGACTATAAATGATAAAGAGGATCAAAATTGGACAAACTGTTTCAATTGTACAGTACCTCAGATTTGTTGTAAAATTGTTCGATAGATATTTTCTATTTTTCTTTTATTTAATGGATTTTTTGAAAATTATCCAGGCTTTTTGTTTGTAATGATCAAGTTTAAGTTGAGTATTTAGTTAACCAGTACTGTAGACATATACCATATTTAGGGGAGGGGCTTATGGGCACAACTAATCACAGCTTGAAAGCATCTCCATCAACCAATCACAGCTTGAAAGCATCCCCATCAACCAATCACAGCTAGAAAGCAGATAACATTACAATTCCATTAACCAATCACTGCTGGAAGGCCTCCCTATCAACCAATCACAGCTAGAAAGCAGATAACATTACAATTCCATTAACCAATCACAGCTGGAAAGCTGGAAGGGGCTAAAATCACAATCCCATCAACCAATCGCAGCTGGAAAGTGATTGGTTATGTATATGATATGATGGACTGAAAGTGAAAAGTTCCTGGCCTTTCCAAGCTTTTAGGTCCTACTTTCCAATATGCTATGTGTACTGGTTAATTTAATATCCCTCTAGAATTCCACACTGCTATCCAGGGTGCAGAAGGTGGAAGCAGCATCGCCAATATATGGGTTTTTACATAGTGGCAAAGCAGTGACTTTTTTAGACTCTCCCTCAAGTTCATTTTTGAGTCCTATAAGTAGACAAGTAAAGCATAGTGGCAAAGCAGAGAGTTTTTTAGACTCTCCCTCAAGTTCATTTTTGAGTCCTACAAGTAGACCAGTAAAGTATGGATACCAGACTTATCATACATAAGAAATTGCTTTAAATCTTGAGCAAATGAAGAAATTAAAATTGAACTGATTCTAAAAAATTTCTGGTTTGTCACTATGGGTTTTTAAGCCCAAAGCGTCGCCGACCATTTTCAAGATGCGTTGCCGGGTAATTTTTAATGAAAAGCCATTTACGCTGTAGCGGTTTGATCAACTGGGGTTCCACAAAACCTATGTGGATATGAGCCCCCTTACCCCATGAGACTATCCCACTCAAGATGATTAGACTGAATTTGGAACAATGAAAAAACTGGTGAATACAAACACCCATATACTTAAGACTAAGAACCTAAACAATGACAGTAGAGGATCATCCGCAGGCAGCAAAGTGCATTTTCCAAAATATAACCTAAGCCACCCTAGGGGAGAAACCCTTGTAACGAATTTATGGTACATGAATTCGAGATTACTATTATAACATTGTGAAGCTGTTACAGCACTGGAAAATTTGAAAAACCCCTCCTACCACACACAGATTGATAATCATAGCCAGGTATGCAGCACAACATGGGTTTGCTAGACACGAGCAAAGGAAAAAATCTTGTTGAACAAAACAGTGAGTATCGGCTTGATTTCCGGAGAATAGAGCAGTACACCTGCAGGATACTTTACCAGGTCCCAGGATCACTCCTGGAGCAAACCAGAAGACAAGTTTGTTAGATCACTTCTGGCCAACTTTGCAGTCATACACAGGCACACACCCCCAGGCACACACCTCTTTGTACTCACTGATCTAGTAGCCGGAATACCGAGATGTCACTGACCGCAAGAGACTCCAGAAGGTGCACCTAGACAATCAGGTGCAGATAGGCACAAGTTCAAGCATGACCATGCTGGTGCATGTTAAAGGTAGGCTCTTTTTCACTGGCAATACTGGACACGTGTATTGGTAAAGCCAATAACAAAGATATATGTCTGAAACAAACACAGAAGAAACACACACATTATTGATAACAAAACAAAATTTAAACCACTTCTTCTAAGGGAGAAAACCAGATGATATTAGGAGGCATGACCTAGAAGTAAGAAAATACATTATGATACAATACAGCTAATGTTCTGCGGCCCTCTTCAACGCTGAGTACTGAAAAACTACTTACAAGGTTTCATGCATGTGTTACCCCAAGTAACTAATTTTACCCTAAAAACAGTCTGATTGTACAGCAAATGTCAACTGAACATGTGATGATGCAGTCTGACCGCTCTAATGTGACCGCAACTATGATTTTGTTTGCATTTTTTTGGCAGGAACTCATCGCAACCAATTTCCGGACAAGCTTTACTGCATTCTGATCCATCCAACGTACCAGAAAACCTTACTTTTTTTCTAAGTAGTTAGTCAAAGACTGACAAATATATTAAATGCAAGAATTTAAATCTAAATGTGTAGGCAAGATCTTCTGAAGGCGTAAATTTTGCTACTGAAGCATCGCCAAAGGTCTTGCAATATTCATCCACTCTCTGCACAGTGGTATCCTATCTCTCCCATTTTTAGCGCATTTTCTCTTTATAGAAAAAGTTCACTATTGTGCTCGCCATGTCCATCTGTCTGTCTGTCTGTCTCTGTCTGTCCAGTGTCCGTCTGTCTGTCCGTGACTTCACGTTTTTGTCGATTTTAAGAAGCGGGCATACCTGTATCAAAGATACAACATCTCTAGCTCTAATGCACTGTACTAATTGCAATGAAAACTGATTTATGAAAATGCGCTCTCTGTCCATCACTGCCATGAGTATCTACTGAGTTATATTTTTTCCAATTGGGAACAACTGTTCTAGTTCAACCAAAAATAAATTAGAATTTTTTCTAAATAAAAATATGCATTGAGGTCCATGGTGGCAATCTAGGATTTGGGAAAACCTCTATTTGGACTCATTCACTTTTCATCACTTCACTCGTTCACTTTTCACCATTTGAAATACCACTTCTGTAGTCATGTTAATCTGTTAGTATGTGAATTTGAATGACAAATGGAATAGCTCCTTATTAAAAGTTCATTATTAAATGAGACACTAAATGACTACAAATTCTTGACCTGGTCTATATCAAATTACTGCAAAATGTATGCCAGTGCGTCACTGTGCGTGGTACGCATTTAGACCAGCAATAAGCCATTACATAACAATCGCGGATTAGAATGTTATTTTCCCGTGCTGCGGACAAAAGTACAAAATTAATTGCAGCATAAGCACTAACCTCCGGCAGCATAATCATGCCTTCTAGGCATGATTATGCTGCCGTCATATCAGTTATCTCACAACCGTCATATCAGTTTGCTTATTCAAACGTGTTATTACTTGTCAAAATTTTCCTGAATATAGGTATTAAAAATGACAGCATTGGAAAAATTGCTTGTGCGTACAGCGTTAGCATGCACTATTGCCATCCCGTTTCAACATGGCCCATTCATTCTAATCATAATCAATATTTATGAAATTAAATACACAGTTTTCATTACCAATTGCTTTGTGGCATGGATATTTTTTCATATTTCCTCTACTCCCAATTTAAACAGTTTTGGTTACGTTTGGTTAGGTTAGGTTCCACTTTTTGCGGTTTTAATTGAAGACAAGAGGACGTGAAAATAAAAAAAAACATCGATACTGCTCAATGAATATTTACGTGTCTGCATTAAATTTCATATCAATTGCTAACAAATGGAGAAAAAAATCGTGCCAAAGTGGCGTCAAGATGGCTACGCTATGCCACGCTTATGGGATGGCCCACACACTTCTGTAGTTTCGTTTGTAATTTGGTAAAGATCGTTTTTAATTTCATAAAATAATGCTTGGAAAATGTGCCATGAAAATTTGTCATGTAAGTTTATCTTAAAAATTTGTTCATAAAGTGTCAGATCAATATACCGTCAACCGGGGCTACTCGAGACGGTTTTGAGCGTTTTTTGTTAATAACTTCTTAAGATGAAACATTTCATAAACAAGTTTAGGCTCATTTTATAGCTCTTTGCGAGGGCTATCGAATGGCACCTTCAAAAAAATTCCATATGCTATTCGTAAGGTGCCAGAAGCAAAAAAAGAGTGTCCCGAGTAGCCCCGTTCCACGGGAATAAAACTTAATTTTAAAATATTTGAAGCATGCAGAGTGTACTCATCCATTACTAACAGTACTCTGAAGACCTCCTCTTTCATTGTAGACAATGTAGAGGTAGAATAAATGACATTTTCTGTGACTTTTACTAGTTTTTCCTTCATTGATATGATATTACCATAAACATTAATTACCATCAACTGGGGTGACTTCCCTTGTGTTTTTGATTCATGCTGGGGTCGTAAACGCGGGGTCGTAAACGCCGGGGTCATAAACGCCAGGGTTGTAAACCAGGTCATAAACACCTGAGTGACTTTGGCCACTGTTTATGACCGTTTATTACCCCACTTTGGCCATCATTATGAACAGGGCCAAATCACCCAGTTGACAGTACCCTATTATTGATGGGATATTACTGTATCATTGATGTGATATTATGGTATCCATGAACATGCCATTGAGCATTTACAACAACCTTGTCCACTGCAAGCTTCATATCAGCAGCATCATAGCATTTTTTCTGTATCTGTAAGCTTAATTTGTATCTGTAAGCTGTAATTTGTGAGATGATAAGTGAACTTTTTTTTTCGCTCAGCGAGGTAAATTTAATCAATATTCTTTGTTTTTAATCAATTTTTTTCTTAACTGGAGCCTTTGCTGAGGTTCTACTGTAAATGTGCTTTCCGGGGTGTCCCGAATAGCCCCGGGGGGGTGTCCAGAGTAGCCCCGCCGTGCGGAAATGGCTGCCATTTTTTTTTTGTAATGAGATAGGCAAAATCTGTCAATTACGTTTTCAAGCCGACACCTGGGTGCAACTTTTATGTAAGTAAAATTTTTTAATACAGCAAATATTTTTTTTGCTACAGACTTATTTTTCGACTTCCTTTATACTACATAGATAGGAAAAATGTTGTTGTTTAGGCCACTATATTTAGTTTAGCAATATTCCAATTAGTTTCGCTACTATGACTGTTTTACGACGTGTCAGAGGTGTGTCCCGAGTTGCCCCGCCAGTCCCGAGTTGCCCCGGTTGACGGTATCATTTGGGAAAAACCCCTCAACACAGTGTTTGCTCTTATTCAGAAATTAAATTGAAAGCAAAATCCGGAAGGGAAATCCGGATAGGCAAGCACATGAACGTTGTGGTCCGGTCAACAGGGGTTCACAAAAGCTATGTGAAGATTAGCTTAATCACCCTAAGATACAATACCTAGCTAAGCCTACCTCCAACCCTAAGAACAAATTTGGGACAATGAAACGCAGGTCATTCCCAAACAACACTATACTTAAGCTAAGAACAAAGTCAAGAGCCATTGGTACCGGATAATGTCTAGGGCACCAAATATCCTTCACAGGATAAGCTAGGCAACCACCCTCCAGAGGAAAATCCCTCAGGGGTGACTGCAGTATTCTGTCCAAGAACCGAATTTTACAATATGGTCCAACTTTACGGTAAACAATAACTTTAAACAGAACCTCCTAACCTGTGACACAAGGGAATCAAAATTACAGTAAGATAAGCAACAGCCTAGAAGTCTTGGTTGGCACGAAGATAAATAAAGGTCCTGGAAAGGAGAGCACAATAAGAAATGGTGTGATTCCTCAACTGTAGACTAGCACAGTAAGAGCACTCTTTACCTGGTCCATGGATCACCCTGTTGTATAGCACTAATGCGGTGTAGTTACATCACTCTCATAGACACCACAGGCACACCCAAGCACTTCCCCTCACAACAACACCCCAGGTACTCAATGGTCTGGTAGAAGGGTACCACAGAAGGTTACTGACCACAGGTGAAACGTACTGAGTAGCAGGAACCAGGAACCTCAAGAGAGGCAAGGACTGTCAGGACACTCACTATGCCTCCAAGTGAGTTAAAGAAACCTAGACATTAGCAATAGCATAAGACACAAGGGTTACATTGGCTAACTAATAATGATTAAGGCTCTTATTCAACTTGGTCACAAGACTAATCTATCAATAAGGTTTGCTAACTAACGGCAAGAAAGTCTCTGGCTAAAAAACATATTAAAATGGAGCCTTGGTTGAATATGATCACTGACTAGCAAAATATATAAACAAGCACCAATATCAATGTCTAATCCTAGCCCGCAATACCGGAATTGAAGGTGATGGGTGCTAATAATGGGCACACATGAATGAGTCATCTACTAACACTATCTGATTATAATTAAATCACTACAATCACATCACTTGTTGGGCGCACAACTGGTTAACTAAGTCACTGGTGGTCTGAAAGTCTAAGCCCCATTGTACCTAAAAGAGTCAACATCGGGGCAGATATTCCTAGTAACTTGCAAATATTGGTTTAAAACCAGTGTATCCAAATGAAATGGCTAAAGACTTGCTCATGAACAGGACAAATATGCGGATAGCTTGGTTAGTTAAGTAATTATGACAAAGCCTAGGTTGACATTTAAACAATGAGCTTCAGCAAGGTGATCTTCACGGAGCTGCAGTTTGGAAGATGAGAAGACTCAGGACAGGAAGGTCAGGACTGGGCAAGTCTGGGCAGTTGTATCATCAGCTTGTCATGCCAGCTGGGCCCCACACCGACTGCTCCTATCAAGTTAACAAAATAGCGGGACTAGAGTCTATGGTCTTTAAGGGCAGTTAAATGGGATGTGTACCTCAAATCAGGAGTATTTTTGTTTAGGATTCAAACAAGCAATAACGCATACATCAGCAACAACACAAGTGTCCAAGCAACATAGCAAGACAAGAAAAGCAAGCACAGTATGGCAAGGCAAACACTTGATATGAGATCTAATAGTTGTAATGATTCAAATTCAATGTTAAAGCAATCAGGTAAGTGAATAAAGCAATTCAAAACAGGAACAAGGCAACATTAAACAGGTAACAAAGTAATAAGCAAGCTTTATTGCAGTAACTCAAGTGCATGAGATTGAAAAGGAAAAGTATATTATTATTCTTGAGTTGATCAAGTCCTAGCAACTCACCCTTAGGGAGCAGCTACATTGCTCAGCAAGCAGGAATGGGTTGACAATAACTTTCAAGGTTAAATGATCTTCAGGCAATGAGTGCAGGTGAGGCAAGCAATTAGGTGCAGACAAGTATCACTAAGCGTGATAAGTGGTGTGCTTATTAAACTTAACCAAGGTTCTTAATAGTGCATGCTACACTTCAAACATGATAATAAGTCAGAAGCAATTGAACTTTTCAGACATTGCATAAAGTTGCATGCTTCAACTAGTGAATTATTGATGGAGAACAACACCTGAAACAACTACAAGGGAAGGAAACATTCATTAATAATAACAGTCACAAAAGCCCTAAATTCAATGGAAAGAGGAAACCATATTAGGAAGCATAACCTAAAGTAAGCAATACACCAAAGTGCCAGGAATGAAAAGTAAGAACCTAATAATCTAAGATTAAGAAAGAGGAGCAATATGCTCCTCTTCAACGTCTCCTGCTATGACAAACGCGCGAGTTATTTCTTTTCTGAACAAGAGAATGTAAGCTAAATCTGAACTGAAAGTCCGAACGGCAAATCATAGCTCGATGCCTGTTGTTGATATACATATGTGTTGCCAGCAGTATGTTTTGAACTGGCGCTGCGTATGGTTGTCAATGCATGTGCTTCCAGTCATGCACTGTCGTCTGCCGTGGATCTACTAACGTATAAGTCAGATGTGTCTGGTGCGTAATAACTAAGATTTTTTGTTAACTGAGTTTAATGAATTGTATTGTGATTGTTTAACATTTGCATTCATAAATTTAATCTGCAATGCATAGGCTTAATTTGCGTTCAGAAATTGGATGTTTACCCTAAAAAATAAATGTGTTCTTGATTGCCACTATGTTGAGGTCTGTTTTTAAGTCATTAAATGCCTATAAAATACCAAAAATTTATGTATCTGCATAGATTTTAATGCTGTTGGCATTTGGCATTGAGAAACTTCAAAGCATCCCTATAATTACCATCAAATGGGGCAATAAGGGACAATTTTGAGTGTTTTTGTTGATAACTTTTTACCATGAAACATTTCATAAACAATTTTGGGCTCATTTTAAAGGTCTTTGTAAGGGCTATTGTATGTATGAACTATGAAATCTCTGAACAGTTCCAGATGCTGTTTGTAAGGTGCCAGATGCAGAATAAAAGTGTCCCGAATTACCTCTGGGAACCGGGCAATGAGGGACACTTAAATAAAATCTTATTTTAAAATGTTTGAAGCATGCAGAGTGTACCTACTCATCCTTTACTAGCATTAGGTACTTTGAAGTCCTCCTCTTCCTTTGTAGATGATTTACATGAAGAATCAATTAAATTTTCTGTGATTTTTACTTGTTTTTCCTTTATTTATATGATGTTACTTTATCCATATATTACCATATTATTGAGGTGATATTACCATTTACCATATATGGACTATTGGACATGCCATTGAGCATTGACAATGACCTTGACCCCTGCAAGCTTCATATCAGCAGCTGTATAGCATTTATTCTGTATCCGGAAGCTTACAGGATGGCTTGTAATTATGCTCCATTTTAATTGAGTCAAGTGATTTCACTATAACAAAAAATAAGATTATTAAAAAACATACTCGCAATATAATGGAATATTTTAGTGACAACCATCACATTTTTTGGAGAAAAAAAAGCATAGTTTAGGTTAATAATATTTCATTCTATGTTGCCCGGTGCACAATTCTAGTTGTGACATTCGTTCTACAATTTTGTGATGACGACTATGCATTAATTTTTTGTTAGTGACTTTTTTCACTGAGCAAGGTGAATGTAATCAAAATTTTTTGTTTTAAGGGTGTCCCTTATTACCCCATAGGCATGTCCCTTATTGTCCCATCAAAAATATAAAAGCAAAAAAAGCCAAAATATTCACCATTTCTTAAGAATGAAAATGTTTTCATTCTTAAGAAATGGTGAATATTTTGGCAGTTTTCTTTGCTTTTAAATTTTTGATAAACTTGCGATTTAAGCAATCTAGTGATTTTAATATCTATATTTGATCATTGTCCCATCCTGCGGAAACGGCCACCATTTTTTTAAATGAGCTACACAAATACCATCAGTCAATTATTTAAGCGAACACATGTGTGCAACTTTTATGCAACTAAAATGTTTTAATTAAGCAAATATTTTTTTGCTACTTTTGCTACAGACCTTGGCAGAGGTACTTTTCCAAAATCTCACTTTTCACACTTTTTTCAGGGATTTTATTTCATTTTATTTTCATTTTTATTTCAGGGATATTTCAATTACTTTAGTTGCTACAACATTTCTAGGGAATGTTGGAGGACTATCCCATATTTTCCTGCCTGTCCCTTATTACTCTGTTTGACAGTATGGACAATTTCACCCATTCTTATCAACCTTCCATAATTTTTTTCAGTAAAAAATAGGGTAAAAACACAATTTTACCCTAGAATTATGTAAATTTACCCAATGAACAAGTGTTTTTTCCCCAAATTTTGTAAAATTCAAGCTGATATTCCATATTAATACTTAGTATAGTTTAATTACAATATAATGATCAAATTTGAAATATCTGTCAGAGCATCCAAAAATTTCTAGTAAAAATGCAAATTTTCAAAGGGGATTTACAAAGATATATATATATAAGGCATAAATGTGTATTTTTCTTAGTTTTTACTAATGAGCCAGGGCAGGGGCCATAGTATATAGGAACATATATAAACTTATTTGCTAGTAAGGGCATTTTGTATCAATCTTTTATTGGTACAAGATATTATTAGAAACAAGATATTATTAGAAGTACAAGATATTAGAGTAGATTAGTACAAGATATTATTAGAAAGTTCTGGTTCAATTCTGTATATGAAATACTGTCAACCAGGGCTACTCGGGACAGGCCTATGACACGGCGTAAAACTGTTGTAGTAGCAAAACTAATTGGAATATCGCAAAACTGAAAATAGTGGCGTAAACGTAACTATTTTTCCTATCTATCTAGTATAAAGGAAGTCGAAAAATACTACATTTACTTGCTTTGAAAAATTCCTGAAAAAAATGGTGAAAAACTATGTTTTGTAAAGTTACAACTGCTAAGGTATGTACCAAAAAAAATATTCGCCGTATTAAAAAATTTTACTTACATAAAAGTTGCACCTAGGTGTCGGCTTGAAAACGTAATTGACAGAATTTGCCTATCTAATTCCAAAAAGAAATGGCAGCCATTTCCGCACGGCAGGGCTACTCGGGACACCCCCCCGGGGCTATTCGGGACACCCCCAAAAATGCATTAAGGGTAGAACCTCAGTTGGCAAAGGCTTCAATTACGAAAAAAATTGATTAAAAACAAAGAATATTGATCACATTTTCCTTGCTCAGCGAAAAAAATTTCACTTATGGAAAAATTAGTGCATCATCAGTCATCTTAAAATTGTGCATAGAATGTCATATATAGAATTGTGCACCAGGCATTATAGAATGAAAATTAATTGACCTAAACTATGATTTATTTCTCCAAAAGATAGTCTGGTTGTCACTAAAACATTCCTTTCAGGAAGTTAATGATCACGCGAAGTTAATGATCACGCGAAGTTAAATACCACATGAAGTTAATGATCACGGGAAGTTAATGACCACGTGAAGTTAATGATCACGGGAAGTTAATGATCACGTGAAGTTAATGATCATGTGAAGTTAATGATCACGTGAAGGTAATGATCACGCTAAGTTAATGATCACGGGAAGTTAATGATCACGCGAAGTTAATGATCACGCGACGTTAATGATCACGCGACGTTAATGATCACGCGAAGTTAATGATCACACAAAGTTAATGATCACGCAAAGTTAATGATCACGCGAAGTTAGTGACCGCGCGAAGTTAATGATCACGTGAAGTTAATGACCACGTGAAGTTAATGATCACGGGAAGTCCCAATTAAAATGATGTGAAATTACGAGCCTTCCTGTAAGCTTACAGATACGAAAAAAATGTTATAAGGCTGCTGATATGAAGCTTGCAATGGACAAGGTTGTTGTAAATGCTCAATGGCATGTTCATGGATACGGTAATATCACATCAATAATATGATAATGTCACATCAATAATACGGTAATTAATGTATATGGCAATATCATATCAATAAATGCGTCTGGCACCTTACGAATAGCATATGGAATTTTTTTGACAACGCCATTCGATAGCCCTGCCAATCAGCTATAAAATGAGACTAAACTTGTTTATGAAATGTTTCATCGTAAGAAGTTATTAACTGTTATTTAAAACTAATCGTTCAAATCTGTCCCGAGTAGCCCTGGTTGACGGTAAGCTTTTCTATCAGAGACTGGCTTGTTGTCTTGACATTGACATTCTTCAATGTATTGACTTGGCAAATATTTTTAAACAATTTTTTACATTTTTTTCCAGAAATTGGTTCTTGAAGTTCACAATAATTAAATTGTTCATAATGGATGATATTAATTCACATGTCAGCTTGAAAATACGGGTGAGTATAAAATGCAAGTAATCCAGATTATAAAATGAGCTATCAGTCTTGGTCCAAACAATTGATATTTAGATGGGTAAATATTTATATGACAAAATTAAATTTTAGGAGCTATGAGGGTTTATAGCCAAAAATTAATTTTACATGGAAGATTATATTGTTTGATATTTATACATCAAAAGCTAAAAATGCACTAGAAAGTTATTTTTAACATGCAAAGATCCACACAGTATTTGCTAACTAACTAGTATTTCAATATTCAGTGCACTGGTTGAACTTTTGGAGTAGTCAATGCTAAACTATCTTCCTGTTTACGATAGATAAGTCATTCCATGTCAGGTGTGTCAGGAGATGAAGGCCCCTTAAGGACCATGAAAAATCATGATAAAATCTCTTGAAGTTTCCAGTTCACTAGATAATTAGTATAAAGGGAATCATTATTCTATATTAGCCTTTGTTTTAGGTTTCATTCTAGTAGCAGGCTTATTTCCAAGTAGTGGTAAAATATTTTACAATCCCCTTCCTTTTTGCAGAGTGCCATCAAGGCCAAATTGGTGGAGCTTGGCACTTATGTTGGTGAGTCATATTCTGCAATATATTGTCATCTCAGTTGTTATTTGTTGATGGGACTTTCTTGTGTCTTGTGGGACTATTTTTTTGCTAAATATCTATTTTAGGAAGTTTATTTTTATAAGAAAATTCTATAGAACACAGCAATATTGAGAGCTTGTAGCAAAATATAATTCATATTTATTGTCATTCAAGCAGTGACAGTCAGCCTATAATATATGCCTATTGCATATAAAGTTATACAGTATAAATATACATGATAAACATTAAAGAACTTGCTTTGATTTAGGTGTTTGTAATGTAGGTATTACTACAGCTTTTGCTGGTGAGTAAACTGGTTAGTTGTTAGGTGCTTTAATAATTAAACTTGAAATGGGGAGGCTTTTATTTAACTTACCCAATCTCTAATTATCTTATTGTGCCACAAAACTAATTATTATGTACAATGCACTTCAGATGACGAACTACCAGACTACATCATGGTGCTTGTTGTCAACAAGAAGTCAAAGGAGCAGATGGACAATGACTTGAGTCTCTTCCTCGGCCACAATACTGAACATTTCACGTCATGGCTTGCAAGTGTACTGGAGAGACTTGAATCTGCTGGGGCTATCACATCATCTGCTGCTGCTACATCTGCTGTTGGGGGTGGGTGCCCTCTTATTGCTGCAGCATTTATACTGTATTCTGCAGTAGCCCTAATTAATTTATTTCTCTTGCCCTTATCCAGTTTAAATATTGTTTGTTCATTTCCATTTGTCTTCTTGGTCACTTGCTTGTCAGTGTAAATCATCTTCCTATCTTGATTTATCTTGTGGTAATCGATTTTCTGAATTATAACTATACAACAGTATTGTATGTGGCCTGTCTCAGTTAAGAAGAGTAACTTTCATGTGTGTTTGGAGACGAAGTGTTCATTTCTTTAAAGTATGGGTATGAATAAAAGGACTCCAATTGACTAAAACTAACATTTGAGACCATCTCACATTTTAATTCCAACAGAATTACTTGCTCCATTGTCTTGAAAAAGTCATAATTTTCATGAGTGAAATTTTCTGATGCCTGTTTGGCTGTTAGGTTTTATAATTCTTTATATGTGAGTACATTTTTAAATTTTTTTTTAACTGCTAATAAGAACGCACATTGATTACTAATTGATTTGACATTTGAAAATGCTATTTGTGCAGAAAAAGTGTCGGCAAAACCTAAAGAAGATCAAAGTGTAAGTTCTGCTACTCAAGATTCTAAGAAAATTGGAGTTAAACTCAAATCCTCAGATAATCTGAACACAATTACAACAAAAGAGCGTGAAGATAGGAAGAAAACTGAAGAGAGAAAACTTGAAAAGAAGGAAAGGAAGAAAAAGAAAAAGGAAAAAAAAGATCTAGAGAAGAAACTTAAAAGAGCAGCAAAAGAAGCAAAAAGGAAAAATTTAGAAGCTCAAGAATTGGCCATTAAGGAGAACAAAACTTCAGTTCCCATTAGTGAACCTGAGAAGGTCACCTCCATTATTGAAACTAGGAAATGTATAGAAGTTAAACCTAGCCATGAGCCTGCTGTGAAGCGGAAGAGAAGTTCAAGCCAAGGGAGCGAAGCTGAATCAGGGTCTCCAGGACCTAAACGCTCTGTTGTGGAGGCTGTGGGTAAGAACAAGACTCTCACAATTACAAAAACTATACGTAATGAGCACCACAAGCCAAGCAAGGACCTAGAGTTAGGTGCTGAAACTGACACCAGGCCACCTGCTGCCAAGACTCATGTAAAGGAAAAAGTCGAGAGTGGATCAGAGAAAAAAGCTGCAAAGCACTCGCATAAAGCAGCAAAAATAGTTATCTCTTCAGATGACGAAGACAAATCTGCTACTGTTGCTGAAGCTGCTGGGAACAGAGGAAGTAGTGAAGAAGAAGTAGGGGATGACACACAAGAAGCAGAGGTAGACCAGTCTCCTGAGAGTGTGGCTCATGACAATGAAGAACTTACAGACGATATTGTTGATCTTAAGACCCAAGGTATGTTTTATTTCGATATGCATTACTCAATTTATTTCTGCAAGACTTCTATATATTTGAATTCTTAAATGCAATAATAAAAATTTGTGCTGCCCCACTGTGTTTTTTGTGATGTTCAAATTACATGCAATGATCAGTACTTACTATATCTCCTCATTATTTATAATAATTGTACAACCTTATCAATCTCATGTGCCGATCTCTCATTTCTAAATAGCTTGTTTTTGTACAATATTGACGGATTCCTTCCAAACTGTTCCTGGTTCTATAACGTGACTCATTGTCAAGTTCCCAGAGAAATACCGTTTAAAACGAAAATCAATTGCTTTTCAATGGTTGTGGTCATTACTTATACTCCTAAGCCTCACGTTAATCGAGTTAACAATGTTACATTAATGATTCTAAACATGTTTAACCTTGCTTTTTCATGTGATGTCAACAGAGACTGAGCTCGAACAAGAACTACAGGACGATGAAGAACATCAGCAAGATCAGGAAGCTGAACACGCACGGTCGCGCGAAGCTAAGAAAGCGCATAAAAGTTCTCGCCATCCTTCATCACAACACAAGCAGAAAGTGAGTGTATGGCTGTATTTATGAAATCATTATTTCGGGTTTTCTTTCATTTTTGCCTGGGGTAATGCTGAGTAGCTATACCAATTTTAGGTGGATGTTTTTGAAGTGCGCAAAATTAAATGTGTATAATGAGTTTTTAACCACAGTTACTTTTAACCTATTAATAAGAGTTGGTATACCAAAATAGGTTACTTGAAAGGAAATAATTATTGCTAGGTTTAACAAGAGGTTATTGTCTTATCTTTCTGAATCAATTATGTCTAAATACAAAAATTTTGCTGACAGCCTGTATCAGTACTGGACCGCCTTGGACCGCCGCGTAGCGCTCAGAACTCGTGCAGCAGCCCTGAGCCCGACCAAGTATCAGCCTCAGATGACCACGAGGGTCGCCACTCGGCCGACGAGCTGTCCTCCAAGTCTTCCAAGCGGCGCGTTGTTAATCTCCTGGAGGAGTCAAGCTTCCCGCCCCGCCACTCCTCGTCTGACAAACGCAACTCGTCATCCAAGGCGGTAGCTGCACCCACTCCCGGCAAGAAACTGGAGGCAAGAAATTGTTGTATCGTGGTAGATCGTAGAATGTGTTTTGCTTCACTAGCTCAGAGACCACACCCACCCACAAAAAATTAGGTATCAAATAAATAATAATTGTGATAACTTAATATCATTATTTATCTTATATACTACATCGAGCTACACCTACTAACCTCCTAGAATTTTTTTTCCTCACCAATAGTTATATCTGTTCAGTGTTCAGATCTACCAGGCGGCCATTTAAATCAAAACCTGGCTAAAAAATTTTATGATGAAGATCAGGCACACAGAAAGTAAATTCTTTTGTATTGTATGGGGAATATATATGAGAGCACAAATGTATAAACCAACCCTCAGTGAAACATCATGTAAAATTTGAAGCAATTCTCAGGCACGTGTACGCCCGATGTCAGTTGTGGAGAAGTCAAGCCGCTCTACTGACCTGCCTTCAAAGCCAGCAGTGTCATCAGCTGTGCGTCGCCAGCGCAAGGAGAAGGTGAGCACATTTCAGGGCAATTGCTTCCTTTTCATTACTTTATCAGACGTACAACAGTCGGATCAATGGTATACAGGTTTCTGTGGCAAGACAATGAAAAATTTTGTTTTGTTCTGAGTGGAGTAAGAAACAGAGGCTGGTCATATAATTAGGCAAATAAGCCCATATTAAGGCTCTATGGCATGGTTGCCATAATAATGACTATTCAACAACATTTAATGTTTTCCAGGCATCGCCATGTTCAGACTAGCCACTTATAGGCCTCAAATTGAGTAGAGTTTATGCCGTATGAACATGTTATGGTTGAAACAATCTGGCAACACAATGTCAGAAAATGTTGAATAACATTTACCGAGCTCGTTGGGGGAGTGATAATATTGGTCATTATTCCTTCTTATTTTTTCCGCTCCATTGTTTTGAGCTTCTTCATATCATGAAGAGCAATGTCTTCAGTGTCTACTGAGCAAATAATATATATATTTATCTCATTTGATTCTTCATGCAAATTCTGTCTTTTTTAGAGTACGAATGAGACGGACTCGGAGACGGAAGATTCATCAGTCTCATCTTCGGCTCTTCAAAGCAAAGTCGAGGTTGTTTTTTATGTTTTTTTCTAAGCATTTAATCAATTGATTGTTTTCTTCATTCATAGATAGTTTCCTTCATTGCCAGTTTCCTTCATTGTCATTAGCTTGCTGTTTATATAGCGATATAAAACACCAGTAGGAAAGAGGAGGATATGAGCATGAATAATTGATTAATGTAGCCTATTTGTTTTTATGAATGAATATCTCAGGATGAGCTCTGCAATAACATGGATATTTAATACAGGGAACAATTTTTAAGGTAATGAACAATTTATGATAAAGTGAAAAGTATTTAATATAGTGAAAAGTTTCTAGTACAGTGAACAATTTTTAATATAGTGAACAGTTTTCAATACAGTGAACACTTTTTTCTGTGGTGAAAAATTTTTAATATAGTGAACAGTTTAATATAATGAAGAGGTTAAATAGTTTTTAATATAGAGTTAAATATAGTTTTTAATACAATATATTTGGTTGTCAGGTGACAGGGAGAGATCGTCGCGCAGGCTCGTCCCGAGGCAGCAGTACACGCGCCCCCAACACGTCGCTCATCCTGCGCGCCGTGGCTGACGCTCACCGCTCCGTGACGTCTGCTAAGCGCACCAGCTCTCAGCTCGATGAACCACCTCAGCACAAGTCCTCAAGCAGACCAGCCAAGAAACCAATGGTACGAGCCCTGGCATTGTAATTTGTTCGTATCAGTTTGCCGGCTTGTTAACATTTGGATGAAGAGAATTACAGTAGAGCCAATATTACATTTTATTTTATTATACTATATTATTTAATAATATAGGTATTTTACTATATTATTTAATATTATGTTATATTCTATTATTCGATATTATATAATGGTAGGTACAATAAAGTAAATTCTAAGTTGTCAGTATTTACCGTTATAGTTTTGAACTACCCACGTCATGCCAATGTGTTTCAATCATATCTAAAGTTGAAGTACTCGACATTCCATGCTTTGTATTTCATTTTCGGTTCTAACTCATCATTCTGACCGAATATTGACTATGTATGAATGGTGTAGTTTCTTCATCACTTTTAACTCCCAATCCTGAGCTTTGCATTGATGATTTTTTCTTTTGGTTTTCGAGACCCACCAAATTTTTCCAGAAATAATTTGTGACTTACTAGTGGCTTCGGTGTCGCCTCTAGCAGACCAAGTTCCCCAGAGGGCTAAACTTGAATTTTTTTGGTGTTGGTAAATCGATCAAGGCAAAGCTCATTATAAACTTTATAACCTAGTTATGGCTTTCTCATATTGTTATTTTTTTCACTTCATACATTCGTCATCAGTTTTTCGTTATTGATTCATGTAATCTAATGTTCACTATTCATGTTCTGAAAGAAATGTTCACCATTCTTATTATACATCTATTATTAATTATTCTGAATATAATGCTCATTATTCTCATTTTAATGTGATCATGATAGAAAGTGTCCTCATGATCATAACTGTGCTGTAGTACCACTACCTAACCCGTCCGTCCATCAGCTGGAGGTGTTCAGCCGCAGTTACCGGGAGCGCGAGGAAGGCCGTCTCACCAGCACCACGGGCTCAGCTCCTCTCAAGGAGGCCAAAATACAGAAGCTCTCCATCACCGTAGCAAACCCGCCGCGCTCTGCTCTCGCTGATGGTCAGTTCATTGCTTCACTTTAATTACTTTAATATAGCCCAGCCGTCTTAGGGATAATAACTTTATATCGAGTGTCTTGCAATTATTTGGACAGTGCTGACTGAAATTGGGGATGAAAATTTTGATCTTTTTAAGATCAGTAGTGCGTGATATTTTACTAGAAAAGCATTCGATCTGCAATTATAATCATGTGGCAATACTTTCACGTCTGCATGAAAGTGTTTATAGCTACAGATTATTGTATTGGTTGGAGTAGTTTATTACCTTATCAGTTTTTAAAAATGGGATTTGGATTTTAGTAAGATCTTCTAGCATATCTCACCTTTGCAGATCAAATAATCTAAGATCCCTGCATTTGAATTTATTTTTGATCGCTTGCAAATCAATGAACTGTGTAAACTGTTCTTCTGTGTATATTTGGTCGTTCATTTGAATGCACTTGCATTCTTGATCTTTTGAAGCTTACAGTGGAGCTGGTTTTTGAAACATTATCTATAAAAATAAATATACTGAATATAAGTGAAATTTATTTATTTTTTTTAATTCTTGTTTAGTGAACTAATATTATAGTAAGAAAGTTAAATGGACTTGGCTCCTGTCTTCGTCACCTCACACTTGAAACTGGCTTGTGCTGTGAATTTCTTGTGGACTGCTGCCTGCACACTTATGGACTTATTGTGCCATTGTCTTGCCGCCCTCAGGAGTGGCAGACTCCACGAGCGACGATGACGTGAGGAAGCCTTCGGCTCTAGCGCGGCTGTCCCGCGGCACTCACCCCTCCAGCTCCATCAAACGGTGAGTGAACTTATTCATCTTTAAGGAGCCTTTTTTATGTCTTCACTAGATATCAATTAATGTTTGCTTCATATATCAGCAATCAAGATGCGTCTGAATTTTCGAAACATTTCCTTGCGACTATGTTGCTTTAAGAATAATGTGGAGAGTTATATGTAATTATATCAACTCGAAAATAACGACCACTTAGGAAAAGTCGGAATAAGAAGCGCTACTTTAATTTAGAATTGGTTTCTCAATGGTTTCTTGGTCAATTGGTTTCTCAACGTTTAAAATTGATTTCTCAATGAGGAAACTTGAATGGGATGAAGTGAAATACCGCAATTCAGCAATGCCAAATGTGTGCTCGTATCTTAAGTATAGATTTAAAGCCCCGCACTTTGTGGCACCAGGCGCCTGGACAGCCCTGGTCGCGTGTCCTCGTCCCGCGGGGGGCGCTACCTCGTGGCCGACGTCATCGACGACGAGGACGACGTCAGGACTCGGATCCTGCCTCGTCCGTCGCTTCTCGTCACTAACCAGATCGCTGATACCAACATGGAGGAAGTTGAAGTAATTACGTATCTACGGTCTTAAATCATTCTGCATATATTCATAATACCGTTTTCGTTTCTCCTTTTTTCTCAGTATTCGTTTATAAGAAAACGTCTCCAGGTAATATCAGTTAATGGTTTGGTTTGGTCTTATTCATTTCAGGAATACATAGAAGAGGTAGAAGAGTGGGAGGAGGAGGTGGAGAGCATCGGTCGTGCGCCGTCCGTGGACCTGACGGCGGCTGCCACGCACGTCGTCGACCCCCGCATGCTGCCCCTGGACGAGATCGTCAAGCAGCAGAACCTGCACAGTGAGTCATCATCACCTCTCTTGCTCATACATGTTAGTTGTACCTCCTTAACACGTTCACTCCGATTGCTTCATCTTGTACTATTATTTCATTTTGTACTGTATTGAAACGGCTGCCAGACGGTCTTTTTTTCCCGTACAAATTCTGCAATTTAGTTTCTTTTAAATTGCGTTGGCAGGCTAAAATTTATGATAGGAGTACTTCCTGATTAAATTTTAAAAACTGCCAAAAAAGTAGAAATGGAATATTTACCCAGGAACCTACAAATATACCAGTATATATTGAGTTATAGGCCATTTATGCCTTTTCTGTTTGGGACTCCATCTGGCCACCTTGAATTATGTACCACTACGTCCTGGAGAAATACAATTCGCATATGTGTCACTTAGGAGTCAACGTGTTAACACGGGTTTAATACTGCAGACTTGAATCTTTCCCTTTTTCATAGCTTTTTTATTCGTTCAGCTTGAAGAATATTTTCTACTCTAATAAGTTTAGGTATTGACTATACCTATTTGTAGGTATTGACTACATATTTGATCAAAAGCATCAGTGCCAGCTTTATTAATGATGCTAAATTCTCGGAAACGTTATGGCAGAGGTATTATGATTTGAGGTATAGTAAAATTGTGAGGATTTCATGCCTCCTTACGATTTACTGTCAACTTAATGAAATGATGATCTCCTGGTATGGCATGACAGATTATCGTCTTAACCCGAGGGAAGAGGTGCTATTGGAGGTGTTAGTACCATGTTTGCTATGCCACAAGTAAGCAATATTTACGAAAATCACTGCTGCTCATTGTCATTTTAAGGCTATCTTTACTAAACAATTTTAGGAACAAATTATTTTATTTTTGTTCTGCAGGCGAAGCGAAGTACTCAACGCGCTGCATGTACTGGCCGGCCTGCCGCCTGGGGGACAAGTGTCAGTACCAGCACCCCACCGTGCCCTGCAAGTGAGTCAAGCCAACAGTTGGGTGAGTCACGCCCTGCAAGTGAGTCAAGCCAACAGTTTAGTGAGTCACGCCCTGCAAGTGAGTCAAGCCAAAAGTTGAGTGAGCCACACTCCGCCCTCCAACCAACAGTCAAGTTATCTAACTGTCCGCTAGAGAATACAAGCATGTTAATAACCCAACCACTCATATGTGTGATCACTATCATGTGCCTGTTTCAGAATGTTCCCGAACTGTCAGTTTGGCGACAAGTGCTTGTACATTCACCCCAACTGCAAGTTTGATGCGCTCTGCAGCCGCCCCGACTGCCCCTTCACTCATGCCAGCCCGCGCTCCCTGGGCGTTCAGATACCAGGTGCTGGTTGTATGCCTTATTATTATTATTAATAACATGTTATGACATTATTATTAATGACATATTATTCACAAAATGACAACTTATTATTCCCTCAGTGGTTACACTATTCTCAATAATTGTATTGATTTATTAATTCTATCAAAGTATATTGTTAATACACTCGTAGGCTCTTGATTATGAAAGTAGTTATTTTAGCATTCAGTTCCACTACCATGAGTATATTATCAACATTTTTATGTACGTCCGCGTTGCGAAGTGTGGGTCGTCATTACACTTATATATTTGCTTGCAGCCAAGAGTAAGCTGAGCCTCAACACTGCAGTGGGCAGACCGTCGTCCGCTGTCACCCTCAAGAGATGTCACTTCGGCCTTAAATGCGCCAACCCTGCCTGTCCTTTCCAGCATCCCAAGGTCAGAATCTTCTTTCTATTTTTTCCCGAGAGATTATGACCAAATCAGAACGATACTGTGACTAGTAAAGTGTCCAAGAGGAGGCATGCTGAACTTAAAAGGTTAATATGAGTAAAGTTTGAATTATCTTTTCAATTTTGGTTTCAAATTTTCGTGTGAACTTTTGTGCATTGAAGGCGTAGCGCAACCCGAAGCTCGCTCTTTATTACAATTATTTCTCTTAATTTAACAATGGAGTTTAATGGAAAAAAGGCTGAGAAAATTCAATTAATTTTCAATAAATACGTTCCAGAGACCGGCTCTAGTACCAATCACTTGAAAATTAATGCCACCCGACGATGCCAGTTTAATATTCGAGAGTAATAGAATAATTTATACTACTGAATTTACGATTAAATATTAAAAAAATACAATTAAAGACATATCAAGGAGACGATCAAGCAGACGAAGCAGACGAAATGGGTGAGAACTTTAGGCGTTATTCCAACAATTGCTTTTAAATATAGGGACTCCAAGATCTGTATATGCAAAGCATCTGAGGTACTAGTTGATAAATTTCAGACATCGTTAGGTGGCATTTTTGGCGTGAATGCGCACAGCTGGATTACGTGGCTTCAGAAGTAAGTTTTGAGGCGGCTTTGTGCTCTGCGCATCTCATGAAGTAGCAGGACGTCGGGCCTGCGTACACTGATGCGCGCCAATGTATATATGCATATGCCAGAGAAGAGCGCATGCGCACAAATAGAGTTACTTTTACTTATGGGAAGAATCAATTTGAAAGTCAATGACCAAATAATACAAGCAGGTTTACATTTGAAAAATATTTCAGAAATGAACTTGTATTATTCTTTAGACAGTATTACAGAATGAAGGCGTGAGTATGGTAATTAGCAATAAATATGTTTCTCACTATCAACATCGGGAATAACTTCAGAATATCGCTTTGACTTAAACTTCTTCAATTTAAGTGAACATATGGTTTTGTGAAAACCCGTTTGGAGAAAACACTACACGCGAATCCTTCACCTTCGTTCATCTCGTTTCAAATTGGATGGGATTTAACCATCAATGCAGTGCAGTTTTCGTATAGCTTCAATACTTCATCCGTTCTAAATCTGATTTTTCATGCAATAATTTTTCTTTGAGTGAGGGCTATTTCGTAAACTTTGTGTTCACTAGAAATAAGGAATTTCTATCCCAGAAGGAGTCTTTAGTCGATACTGAGGTTGATAGTACGAAGAAGTATTGCTCTGCACCCTACCTTGGACCCGATTCTGAAAATAATTTCAAATAGTTATTTGATAAAATATTTCTCGAATCTTAACCTTCCTGTGATATTGGTCGATGATTTAAAATGTGTGCATTCTTTTTATAAGGATACGTACTCTTCTTGTTCATATGTGATCCTCTCTGTTGCTCAGACATTTTTCATCGGCGCCTGTCGGAATAACGTCTCGCAACTTTCAAATCAATTGGGCCGAGGGTATAACTTATGATTGCATAACTTAAGACATAATTTATGATGACATGAGTTATGTACTGGAAACATTCACAGTCATTTAGCTGAGTGCTTTCAAGCTGATCAGTGCCACGTCCAAGAGTCCAGAAGTGTTTTGAAAATTTTAGCTTCTATCTCTCTACCTAAATTAAGTTGTACTTATTTGTTATGCGTGCATTCGTAGGTAATGAAGCAGCTTTTCTCTGAAACGTTTTCAATGGGAACCTGGCAAACATTCTTGAATTTTTTCATTGGTATTCGTTCCTTAGTTACTTATCGACTTGTGCTATCATTTGACCTCGAGTGAACATGTTGAAAAAATTCAATTGTGGTCATATTGCATTATTTTTTCCTATATGAACTCTTAAGGATGATCACTAAAACCTCACAGTAAAAATTATTTTATGATATCATTCGATGAATTGTTTGCAGCCCTGCAAGTTCGGCAGCTCGTGCCTGACGCCTGGCTGCCAGTTCGCCCACCCAGACGTGCCTACAGGCGCCAAGCTCAAGTGGGTGGCGCCAAAGCTCACCAGCGCCGGCAAGCCCGGCAACAAAGCCTCAGACTTGAGCGTCGGCAAGAACCACAGCCTCGCTCTACCAGACACTTCAGTTAAATCCAGCAATGGCAAGGCACTGGCGGCGGCCAATGGTTGTGCTAACTTGAATGAAGTGAAGCAAAGTAAAATAGTGACGCCGATAACTGCTGATTAACGTGATGACCGCTACAGCAGGTTTTATCTTGTATAAATCTTATATTTCTTAGATGAGAGAAATCTTGAAAGATATCAACCGAAATTTCAACTTCTTTGCTGAATTTTGAATGATCCCACTCGTCAAAGTATTCCGATGAAATAGTGTCATGATAAAGGAAGAGTTTTGACACTTTGGTGTGAAAGTCCTGCAATTTACGGTAGTTTTGTTCGAGTTTAAATCTTCATAAGCGTGTCAGATAAATAATTGATATGAAGGACCTTAATTTAAATTTGTATCATTTTTCCTGCGTGCGTTGTGTTGATAATCCTAAAATGACGTGAATGTATTTCGAGTACTAAATGTTGCTTTAATGCAGAGCTCCGAAAAAATTTGGTCGTCTCCATTGTACGCATTTGGTTTAGATGGCTTAAATCTTCAGTGAAATTCTTGTCGGTAATTTCTTACAGATTGTTAGATTACCGGCCTTCAATAGGATTTTGAGATATTTGTATATAGTGACTGTACATATTAATAGGATCTTCCTTTCAATAGTAGTAACTATTGCATTACAAGTCCAAGTTTTTCTATTCTAGGCAATCTTCACAGTAGAATGCCCGTTTCAGCAACATTGATTAAATTCTGAATAATCAAAAGATTTTAGCCTACAGCTAATTCATTTGTCCATATGTTGACTCCAGTTTGATCAGATGATGTTTTACTCAATCTGGGTTCACCTTGGGAGTTTTTAAATTAATTTAGTACGTGAAATTTGTTTGTGAGTAATTATCCAGACCCATTTTTTATTGCACGGTTGCTCATCTAGTCGACGAATTGAGCCTTTCTCTACTAAAGTTAGAAAAATGTGTTAAGAAAAATTCAACTGATGATTTCTTGCATTGGTTTATGTCTTCGTTCTGACTGAGTTTTAGCCAAATTGTCTTAGTATGTCTAATTTAAATTTTCATTAACGTTTTTATTTTATTTCAAGAGAGAAGGTATTCTACACGAATACATACCAGAGTTTAAAGCTTATTGAAGTGATAACTTGTATGCTTTTTCAACGTGTTACTGCGCTCGTCAGAACTCTTATGGAATCTCGCGGTCTTATTGGGCGTTTTTCCCGAGCGCCCCACCACTGGGCTCGGGTCTTGGTTTTCCTGTAGGCAGGATTGCTTGCCTGTCTCTCTCGTGCGGGCGGCCGACGTTTCGTGTAAGCGACCTTGTACGAATGTTTTTTAGTTTCTATTGCTGTTCAACTGTCCCTCCTTGTCACTTCGTCTCTGAGATGCTAACGCTGCTGCTTTCCTGCCAGCCTCAACGGCCAGGCCCCTTGAGTCCTGCCTCACGTCGGTGACAATTAATTCAAGATATTTTAAATAATTGAGACGTTCCGCCTTGCTGGCGATGTTTATTTTTGACCTCCGATGCGAAATTGCTTGTTAGCTGAAGCGCTAGCAAACTACCATGCTACTGCTACTTGCTATGTTTCTTAGTTATCTTCATGAGAATGTAAGTAGCTCAGACAGTCCTGCCTGCAGAGATGCTTGAAGTACATGATTGATGTACATGATTGATATCGAATCTTGGATCATTCAAGTATAATAGGTTGAAGTTAGCTCACTATACGCATTTGATTAAAGAATTTTGTTAAAATTTTATTATTCATATCGAAAATAGATCATTTGAAGAAATAGAATTTGTTTCAAATCTATGAATATAAATATCTTATTTTAATTTCATTCAGAACTTGTTTTGTACCGAGATCATCAAGACGATACACATGACGTGTCCTTATTTTGACCAAGTTAATATTTAATATCTTCTAAAATTCTTGTAAAAGTTGTTCGGCTAATAAGATTATGTGAGGGCGGGAGGTTAAATTACGCAACCCGAAGTGTGAGTGTTGGAAATAGTGAAACATTTCCTAATATAAACCAGTTTTCCTACCATTATTTTCGGAGGTATAATTTTGTTTAAAGCTTTTCTGTCAAGATCATTGTTCAAATTTCAGACGTGGTCAATTAATAGTCAGAATTTGCAGAGACTAAGTTTGCCGAAGTGGTGTTAGAAGTTTAGACTGCGTGAACCTCATTTTAGCATCTACGAGCTGTAAGCGCGATGTTTTTAATTATAAATTTAATCCTAATCACCTCAGTTGGGACCTATTTGTTCCCCTCTTCAAATAACCTGTGTAAACCAATAATTATCTCGGAAGCTGCTTATCATCTATCACAGAGCAGCAGCGCTCACGGCGGCGCCCCTCGTCAACATGCAACTCGCGTCGTCAATGTCGCTCCCGTGCTGCCGTCACGTCTGGTCTCCTCAGCGTCGTCACATCCTAAACGCTTCTCTTACGGGAAACACGATTAGAAATATAACAATATGAATTTTGTCATTTCCGGGTGTAGAAATCTATATTTGAAGAATATTTAAGTCTTCAATTCTATCGATTTCAGCAGGAAACAATTCATAGAATTTGTCAAGTTACGTCGACGCGTAACTGAAAAAGTCTACCTATAAGTTTCCTGTTTAAAGAAGACGCACCCGAGGTTAAAAAGCACTGTAGACACAAAGATGATCTAGGCATATTCAATATGTTTTCAATTACTTTATGGATATACCGGCGCTCTACTAGAAAACCTGTGATGTATACATAAAAATGTTTTCTTCAATACTGATGCAGTTGCAACGTTATTCAAAGCACTCCCCGGTATTATGCTGTTGTTGTAATTGCCCATCCTGGTAGTGGCGACTAGGGAGGGGGGTGATAGGTCAGTTTATCTGGGCACTTGGTACCACTGGTAGTTCTACGGCCATCACTGGCTCGCTGACCCGCCAGTACCATTTGATTGCATTACACAACACCCTGAACAAGCCAGGTACTCATTCATCAACCAGAGTTGGATGAATGGCTGAATTGACCATGAGCTGAGCTTCCCGGTAGAACTTGTCCTCAGTGGGACTCGAACCCGGGCGCTGGGTGCGAGAGACAGTCTCTCACCACTACACCACCACAGCTCCCGGTATTATGCTCACATTGCGAGCAAAATTCAGGTAAATGATTTGGATTGAAAGAAATAAATATATTTAATGGCAATATGGTGACTTAACGAACGATATGGACAGTACATGCTATACATACAAATTCAATTGTCTATACAAAATTCTACAAACTTACACACAAGTAAAGTATTACGCAATAGTTTTAATAAAAAAATATCACAACCTAGCTTAGCAGCCTCGACTGTCATGCTGTACACGTGTAAAAATACTGAACGCTACTTCACTGCTCCCTAAACGTGTTTGTACACAACATGTTGCTCTGCAATCCCCACCTAACACTTGAATAATCATTGTTCGCTACACGTTTGTGTATTGTTTCTCTTTGGAACAATAAGTCAAGCTCAAGTCGTTCGAAAACCTCCACAGGAGTATAGAAGAATAACATTTTAAACGATCGCTAGTGGTTTAGACAAACTTCTAATTTGATAGAAATAGCTAGGTAGATCGATTTCTAGTAGATATCATTTTCATTGGCTAATAATTTGCTCAGTTTCACGATAAATATCATTGATACATAGATGGATATAAAGAACTGGCATTAAGAAAAGTGACAACACGATCGAAAATTAAACAGTTACGAATTTAACGGAATTCTACTTCTAATGTGATGAATTGCATCATCTTGGAGCATTAGACCAAAAAATAATTCAAGCTGACGTAAAGCATATTGTGGAACTAAACGGCTCAAATTCACGAAAGAATACCGACTCGAAAATGGGATCAATTGGTCAGAATAAAAAATGAAACAAGCTAGCGAACGAAATTTCTTTGAGCAATAGCAGCCAAACCTCAAGTCGGTAGTAAGTTACGTTATATTGTAACTTCACAGATCGGTCCTTGAGGAAAGTAAACCCTGGAGTAAAATGTATATGGTTGGTTCAGCTATTTCAGAAATCCAAATTTATGCGTTCTCAAATAAATCCTAATTAGATGAAAGCTTTTTGAAATAAATACAAGATAAATCAGATAAGCTTTGAGAGTCAGAGCAGCAGCAGAGTCATCCACAGTACCTATATAGTAACTAGACTTGTATGTGCTGAATTACATTGCAGTTTCTTTCCACATCAAAATTACTAACATCACCATAGCCACTAATATACTTAAAAGTTCTTCTTGGAAGAAATAATAGCAAGTCTGAAGTACACAGAGTCATTAAGCTACAAGAAAAGGAGTGTTGTATGAACGACGACTAGAAATTCTTGACTCCATCAAACTTAAAACTAACTCGGTTGGTACAACACAAGTTCTCTAACAGAAGTTCCAAAATATTGGAAGGATACAATAATTCTCAGCAAATTATGACAATACCATGCATGGTTTTTGGAGGTAGAGCAAATTATGCTTCATAATAAGCAAATATGTCATGCTGAGGGCCTACAAAGGCATCTGAGGATTGTCCACCAGAGCAAAACAAAGACTTAGCCTTGGATGTGCATTAGCAAATTTTAAATTAATTTGATTAATACAACAAGTCATGAGAAATATTGTTATCTACCTGAGAAATAAAATATTGAATGAAAGCCAAGATTGAAATAGTACAAAAAAATAGCCAATCATGGGTTGAATAAGCCTTAGCATGACTTTCCTATTACAAGACTATTGAACATTTAAATAATGATAAAAATTATACACTAAATAAGAAAAATCAGAACATTCAAGATGTTAAACATATATCTGGATCATTATGAGAGAAATTTGAATAAAAATCTTCATAATGAAATATGAACAAATTTAAAAGATACTCATGAAAACACAGACAATTTCACCAGTTTATGTTTTCATATTCTTCCTAATGTCTGCATATTTTCATTCTGTCTAATGTGATGCATACATACATCTCATCCACAAAAAGACATCTAAGGAATACAAAATTGCGATAAAAATCGTTTCAAAAGTCAAACAGTTGTTAGAGAACTGGCAGTATAAGTAAATTCACAAAGATTAACACATATTTAAAGAATGCCAACCATTAGAAATTTTAATCAATGCCACCAAAAGCCATTCTTTTAAACTGAGAATACTTCAGCTATGTGACGGTAATAATAGGAAGACATCTACTAATGTTGCACAACATGCATGTTGAGGCAGATTGGAATAATATTGTGAATAACATTAATGCAGAGCCAAATGGAATCTATAGACAATATCTGTACTGCACTTATAAAAATTAGATCACGAGAATATTTAGAAGGAATGTATAAATGAAATGCACCAATATAGTAAAATCTCGAAATATAAATTTTCATTACATTCTATAACTGTAGATACAATGATCCAAGATGACAGAGTAGAGCTTCAAATGAAAGAAATGCAACTTTATGCTAATCCAATAATTTGATGATCATTGCAATGGTCAGTAACTAGAATGAAACCTATATGAAAATATAGCAGGCTAATGAGGTGGTTGAAATTTATTTTGAGTAATATGCCACCATATTGTGAGGTCACACAAGGTACATATAATCCTTCATGAATCTATTTCCACATCACTATTGTCTGTCTCAATTGAATGAGGGAAATTATCCAAGTTTAGTAAAGGATTATTTGGAGTATCAAACTGAAACTTCATTGCTTTGACAGACACCATATTAGATGTAGGCACTATAGACTTTTGGGAGATGTTAACAGCTAATGAATTTTCAGCAATAGAATCTTTCAGATTGAAAATCTGACCACCAGAAACCATTTTTGGAACAGAAGTGATTCCTTGAACAGCTTTAACAGCATGAATAGCTTGTAGAGTACGGATTGTTGAGGAAGAGGAAGATACTGAAGGTGCAACATAATTGTTAGCTGCACCAGACATGTGATTTGCACTTCCTTGCTGGGAAAATTGATTGGAGACGCTGATAGGGATTCCTATCACTGGACTTAAAGAATTACCATGACAATTGTTCACAGCAGGTTGGAGAGTAACTGGCTTTATTTGATGGATACGAATGTTGGCCTGGTGAGGGATTACAGGACGTACTTTCTTTCCTCCAGGTCTGTGAGGATTTCTACATCCTTTACAACGACATTCAATGCATGCTTTTGCTTCAACATAACAAGGGCATCTCTGACCACAACAAGTGAGTTTTCCAGGAGAAGGAGTTGCATTGCCACAGCGACAGCCTTTCCGTTTTGGTTTGGGCTTGGGTTTGGCTTTGGGCGCTAATGGCTTTTTCAATAAATTTGGATTGAATTGATTATTATGAAGATTTACACTTACTACATGATCAGGTCTAATTTGAGGAACCTTATGTACAGTATTTAAACTAGGATTAGCAACAAAGCTATTCTCGGGAGGAGTTCTCTTAATAGTAATTTTTGTACTGTCTCCCTCAGAAAACATAACAGAGTATAAAGATGCTCCATTATTTAGAACTGGAGAACTTTTGGTAGGTGTTTCAGAATTCATTTTTCTATCATTAATATTTGTACTAAAAATTGTCCCAGCGGGTACAATATTGAGGAAATTAGATGACACAGAAGCACTAGCAGCAGATGTGGAAGCAACTGTATAGGCAATGGAAGGACTGTGGTGAGTTGAGGCACCTAATGAGTAGCTTATAGGAAGACTAGCAGTTGCAGAAGCAGTTGATGGCACTGAATAAGGAATATAATTTTGATTTAAAGAAGAATTAAATTTTGGATGAGACATGACAGGATGGAATGTCTGGTGAACAAGATTTGGATTACAGTTCCCAACTATCAGTCTTGGTGAGTCACAATTAGAAGTAGCAGGAGTTAGTAATAAGTTGCATGATTTTATCAAAGAATTACTATCACTTGTTGACACAACAAGTGCATTTCCATTTAAAGTATTAGGCAAACCTTTTGGTATGATAGGATGCATGGGCTTAGAAGCCATTAGAGGCTCTGATGTCATTGCTTTGTGAACTATTTGGGATGGTGCCTGCTGCAATATAACATTTGGTACAACAGAAGTTTGCAGGACTGATGATCCTGACAAAGGAGTGTGTAGGAGAGAAGAATTGATACTGCATAGTGCATTAGATGCAATGATTGTTTGTATTTCATCAGGCGACATCATACTGGTTTTGAGATTGGGAGATAAAATTGGAGTGATCAAGCATTGATTAATATTGTTTACTAAATAATTAGTTGATGGTTTTGTAGGGGACAAATTTGAAACAATAGTTTGGGGCAAAGAATTAGCACTAGAACTAATGGTTAATGGATGAGGAGCAATGACAGGGTTTGCTTTTTGGACATTATTGATGCTTACAGATTGCATCAACTGTGCAGTTCCACTAGCAACAGAAGCAATGACAGTGGAGTTAGTTTGACTTTGGCTAATACTTGTAGGTTCATTCAAACTTACAGAAGTACATGGAGGCAATTTTGATTTTATGGATTCAGATATATATAATAAAGAAGAATCTTTAGTAAGAGATACATTTCTTTCATGTATTTTAGGTAAATTATTCAATACGGATTTGGAGTCTTTCTCAGGAATAACTGATAAGGAGCTTGGAACAATAGAAAATGATAGTCCAGAATTTGCTAGAGAAGTGACTTCATTCTGCACGTCTTCCTCCTCAATAGTTGACAAAGGACAAGCAGACAAATTGATATTAGACAAGTCATCATATGTTTCCTCTTCTTCAAGAGATTCCAATACATCTGCAGCTGAAGATACCACCAAGTCAGGAGAAGATGGAAGTCCCAGAACTGATGCAGCAGTAAATGAGGGAACAAGATTAAACTCATCCAACTGCTCCTGGACTGGATTGTCCGGAGAATTTCCAAGTGGATGTAGTACAGGAGATATTTCAAGCGAGCTTGAGATAGAAGATAAAGATGAGCTGTCAGAATTTGTTTCTGTCTCATAGTTTGATGATGTTGACAACTCAATCTTGGAATTAACTAAATTACTTGGAATTTTGACATTAGGAAAAATAGGTTCTCCAATTGTAGATTTGATGACTTTCAATTGATCTGGATTAAATAGAATAGGAGACAATGCAGGCGCAATTTCACCAGAACAAATAATATCTGACTGTTCAGGTATTGGAGATAACACAGGTGCATTTTCTATAGATTGAGAAGTTTCTCCTTTGATATTTTGATCCAAATAATTTTCAGAGTGATTAATATTTTTAAAATGTCTGTTTTCGAACATACAAACATTTGATGAATTTTCAACATCATTAAAAACGTTATTTTCACTTAGCCCATCAAAAGACCATGTTTTCTCTATTTTTGCTTGTATTTCAATTTGCATAGGGCTGCCATTTTCAGGACTAACAACTTCATCACTTGAACACACATTTGGCACAGGAATACATGTCTGTGACACAGGTGAATTTAGAACCACAGGTGTGTCAGAGATATTTTCATGTCCAACAATTGCCAGAAGCTCATTTTGATTCTGTACATTTTCATATTCAACTAGTTTTTGAAAAAGTGGAGATATTTTGATATATTCACATAATTGTTTATAACACTCCAATAAAATAGACAGTTGTTTATTTTCTGAAAACATTTGGTAATTTTTGCACTCACAACAATTCACTTTCAAAGATAAATTGTTATCTAAACAGGATTTGCAAACATGATGTTGGCACATAGCATTGTTTGAAGAGTGAGGATGGCTTAAAGTTTTTCCACAAGCAAAACAACTAAGAGCCGTGCGCAAACTTGAAAGTAAACAATCCAAATCCGACCATGATGACTCTTTTTCAAAGTCAGCCTTCAAAACAAGGCGACAAGTCGAAACATATAATTTTACTGCATTCATTTCGACATATTCAATCAGAAAATATGTTCTCTATCATAATGGCAATAGCATTTTTAATCATTTTCTTCAATCGAGACTTAGACAGACTGGCTCACTGGCACAAACACAGTTGCATAGACATGCGCTTCAAGTTGAACAATGTGCCTGATATTTAATGAAACCAGATACCGAAAGTCTCTCATCGCATTTCCAACGTAATACACTTTAATAAATACAATTTGTAAAAATTCATGATCGTTAAATAGCTTGATTTCTTGCCATACACCAAACTGAAGCCAGCACCATCACTGATAGTTCTTTCATGCATTAGAAACATCGTTGGTAAACAAAACAAAGTTGTATAGATGAACGAATATTGCGCTGGTGTAGGGCTTTTAACAATTGAAAACCGCCTTTATAACATTGATCCTTCATATCTCTTTTGAACGTATTGTAAATAGAACTACATAACTTAAATTAAAAATAGATGTTTGAATGATTACTAAATGTGATATCAGACTCTTAATACAAAAAATTTGATTTTCTGAAATAAAGTTAAAAGTAAATGTATTAAAACATTTAAATGTTGGATTTAAGTCAAATTTTATTGCAGATCGAGGGCTTGAAGCGAGTCTAGCAAACTCTTAAATGCAAAAAAAAATGGATAATTTGATTTTTAGAGGCTTCAAAAGGATTATTTATATGTTTACAAAATGTGTCGAAAATTATTTTGAAAGCATTATAACATTTGACAACGATACCCATTCGTTCGAATTAATGCATGAGAAAACTTTAGTGAGCTCATCCTATATATGTTTTTTTTCTTATTTTTGTTCATTTTTTAATATCAGGCTATCAAATCACGGTACGCCGTTCATATCTGGACATAGGTCAAGGTAGTTTTTGTACGACAGGAATTTAGCGAAGGAGAGAAATTGGTGTCCCATTGGCGTTTCCACAGAGAATGGAATTAGGATAAATGCAGGTGCTTTAGTTAGTCTGGTCGGTTAAGGATGGTGTCACCCTGTGTGGCACTGCTGGTGTCTTGTGAGCCACGTGGTTTGACCGTTCATTTCCCTCTACATTCATGTGGGTTGGACCGAGTCTAGAATAGATTTATTTGGTACAGGAGATGGGATACAGGCGGTATTTGATATATAAAAAATGAGATTTAGTGTGAAAGTGCTGCGATGTCGAGAGCTGAGAGTCGAAAGCTAGTAGGTAGGCCGTAGGAGCTATCCTTGGCAACATGGTACGTCAGGGCATATAAGGTGGCAAAAATCTCGGCAGAGAAAATGGGACGATCGTTACGGAGTCCTGACTTTAGAATGCTCAAGGCTTTGATCCGTCACAGAAGGCTAGGATGTGAGGAGGAGGCTGTGATGCAAGCTTGCAGGGCTTCAGAACTCAGAAGGAAGGTCTCGCACTCTTGCATCATTAACAAATTACACGGATGATTTCAACAAAAACAAATCCAACTTTCTCATGCCCATGCACATCATCATAAGAAATATTGATAATGATTTGTTAAGGAGGCGTCCAGGTCGCTGGGTTATCCATCATTTCCCATGACTAGAATGAAAAAAACCTGTTCCCTGCGCGACGTCTGACTAAATTTGGTCAGAGTGAGAAGACGTTTCTCCACCAACCTTTCATCAATGAGAGTGACTTGTTCAACTATTAGCTGAATGTCAGAACTTGAAGGACTGCGATCTCACAAGCAAACCAAAACTAAAACGAAGTAGGATGGCAGATGCCACTAAAACATTTCTATTGTGTGGCTGGGCGTCGCTACACATTATAAGAGCAAGGTATGTGGCGGGCGATGAGTTGTGGCGTCGCCACACATTATAAGAGCAAGGTATGTAGTAGGCGATGAGTTGTGGCGTCGCCACACACTATAAGAGCAAGGTATGTGGCAGGCGTTGAGTTGTGGCGTCGCCACACATGTTAAGAGCAAGGTATGTGGCAGGCGTTGAGTTGTGGCGTCGCCACACACATATGAGAAGTAAGAACGTATATTTTGTTCAAGGCTCCCTGTGAATGTATACGACAAAATGAGCCTCAGATTTTAGAACAGGTCAAAATAAAACCGAGATTTTAGAGCAAAGACAACAATGGTGTCTGGTTTTCAAAATCTTTGATTTACACCAGAATCGGAAACAAAAATTCATTTGATTACAATTTTATTGAATAAATAATCATGCAACTAAGAAACACCGAATGGACGTTACATTTAAACTGCAGCCTATTTCGCAATTTTTCACGGGAAGCGGTCCAGAAACTATGTGATTTATATTTTTATTCCATCCTCAAAATACTGCATTCACTCATAGAAATAGCGTACTGCATGTTGGAAGCAATACATAAATGACCTACAATAAGCATACAATAAACAATATATTATTGACTAAATTAGGTTTTAGGCTGACTGGTCCGCAAGACCAAGCTTGAGCAGCACTCAAGACTGCATTTACATTAAAAAAACTTAATATAATTATAGCAGGATTAAAGGTAAATAGCAAATAAGAACAAGCTACCTCGTGTTGAAAGGAAAACATCATCACGAACAAGGTGGCCAAACTTAGACCATTAAATATTTCTTGAATGTCATTCATTACGCGCGCGATGGCCAACGCAATGACGGGAATAAGAGTAGCGTCAGGATCTCAGAAGACAGGTGGTGGCAAATGAAGAATAAACTTATTTCCAGTGCCTTTTTGGCTACTCTGAAAAAAGTTCACTTGAAAAATCTTATTAGGGAGTTCATGTTAAATGGCACGCGTTCACGTAAAAAAAATATAGGTGGAGTAAAGAATTTTGAAATAAAGATCCATTTTATTCGCTATAACCTATGTGGAAGACATCTTTTCCAACCATTCAAAAAGAAGCCATACATGAAATGTCCCGAGCAAACAGTTCAATGCAGTGTAATTACAAATCTCTCTGTAAACAATATGCATCGCTGTGATGCAATTATAGTCCGGAGCTATTTATAAATACATCAATAATTCCTCTTATAACCCTGGACTGACGTCGGCTGTATCACAAATATCCAAGAAAATTGCAAAAAGGATCTTGCTATACCTTTAACATTCACGCAATTACCATCCTCTATCAGTGTTCTCAGTACCGACGTAAATAAGACCTAGCAATATTAACGTAGAATATCCGTTATTGGTGTATGTCACGATATCAGCTATGGCTGGAGAAACCACAATCCTGGAGGGCAATAATATAAAAAAAAATTGCAAGAAAGCCACGAGCTCATCAAGGATTGTGATGAACGATAATGAGTGACGCAATGCATATAACGTCCTACAACGTAATGGTCACTCGTAGCATAGTTAACAAGTAGCATCTTCATTAACTTGCGTGGACTTCTCAACTCAAAGGACATCAAAGAAAAGATCAAACTATTAATTATACATCGGTTGCGCTCATAATAAACCCTGACGACAAGGCCCAATGGGGATGATTATCCATAAGACGCGCACAAAACAGCCGAGTTAACCTGCCATAGAAATGAAACAAACAAGATATTTGTAGTTTCGTTGTAAGCAACAACGAAGAGATTTGATAGCACCGAGAGTTCCATGGTGTAATAGACATCATAAAGCCACACAAATCACAACAAAATTGAGCAAGTCATGTTTTTGTTTCCTACAATACTGTTCCATTAAGAGTACAGAAGATGCAGCTTATTGAAGCCAGATACAACTAAAAAACTAAATCTGAGGAGGATCTAAATCCGTAGTTTATTAAAAAATATATTTTACCCGGAAAAATGATCATCCTGGATCAGCTTACACCTAAATGATCAGCTTAGAGCAAAATACTGTCTTGTTACATAATTATTTTGGAATACTCAGTTTCAATATGCGAACTAATAAAGTTTCATATAATTTTTAGCTACGAAATCACTTTCATTTGTCATACAAATTTAAAGCCCCATTTTCATAGGCTAACCACCATAAATATATCAGAATAAACCTCTATGTTGCAAGCATGTATATCCAAGAATAACATGTAGATAATTTTTAAAGCAAATAATATTTTTGGATCGATTACATTAATGCAAAATAACTAATAAAACTTAGATTACAGACAGTGATCATTTGTGCTCACGCCAAGCACTTCTCGTGTGACATAAAATGGCATGTCGGAAACCGCAAAGTTCCTGTAAGTTTCCTATATATCCTATATATTTCCCTATATATCAGTTTCCGACTGATGATGAAACAAGTGGAGTCCATGGCCCCGCTGACTGACGCCGTGGTCAATGATGTGTGACCAACACTGACTATATATTGTTCACTGACGCACGGGCTAGGAGGCAATCAGAACCAAAAGTTGGATACTCATCTTAGTAAAAAAATTATTGAAAAAATACATGAATGTGCGTATAAGAAGACAAATAAATATGAATATAAATTATGGCAATGGCTGCTGCAAGTATCACGTTTGGACATCAGTTCATGTCTGAGGGATGCGTCGTAATTACTGAGCTGGAGAACACTCAGACGACGAAGCACCTGCTGTAAAACATGGTTTGTAATGCTGTACAATTTTAGCGGACCTGGGTTCCCTGAGAAAAGCGCTTCGTACATTAATAAGAAGCTCATAAAATGAACAGGAATTTAAGTAGGTGGTTCACACAAGCTTAGCTTTGTGCTATGAACTCCTAATGAACGCTATGATACTTCTTAAATTTTGATGCAATTGCCATTTGATGAACTATTGAAGACAAAGACCTAAAATATTGTAGATGATTGAATGTATCTATATACTTACAGTTCTTACGTTAAATAGGGATCATATAAAAAAATCTCGTCGACACAGAGACTGTAATCCGTTCGGATTAATATATCTAAAATGAGATTAAAACTGCTTCGTAAAATTTAATATAGTAAGATATTTCGCATACCTGAAAGAAATACGCGTTTAAAAAACTTAAAGCAATCTGCAAGGCCACGTTGACGATAAAGCAACCTGTCATGTCGGGGAATATAAGCAACGAATAGCACATAAATCTTCAGGTTATAACCGTCTGAGATTTTAAGTACTTAAAAACCAGTCATTGATTACCACTGCAGCAAGAGAATTACACTTTAACACTGATGCATCCTAGTAAATTAGTAAAAACCATAATTGATTTATCTTGGGCTTCGCAATAAGGGAGGTTGATTTCCAGACCATTCTTAAAAACGGAGGGTAGCAAGTGCGGTTCTCGGAGGACGGTTGCGTTTACTGACTTTACGGGCCACATGTTCAGTAGTGAGGTAAACACTGCCAAAGTAAAAGAGAACACAGCCGTGTAGTGCGTGCTTGCATGTCATTTGAGTGGAATAATCCTTTGAAACTAAAGAAATTGGAAACTACGACCTTGAAGCACTTGAGTACCATAGTTGAGGTGACCTCCCATTTAGAATACAATTACTAACTAGATACACGATTATAAAATGATGTTGAATATGATGATAGATTAAGGCAAACGACGTTCTATTCAACGTAGAGTAGAAGGCGAGATCTTGGCTGAGCGGTAGCAGTTCTCGTAGTTTCCTGGCAGACTTCAGCGTCAAGGGATCAGCGGCTCCCGCTCTTCCGCAGTCGAATCTCTCCTAAAACAAAATTGAAATAATTGAAAACTCACCCAGGGGCTAATCTGAAACTGACATTCTTCCGAGCAAGAATCTTTGACACACACCATTTGAAGCAGAAGTGAGATCTACGATTTACTCCACACTCATTTAAAAATAATTTTGAGATAATTTTAATGCTGGTGGGGACACGTTGTGCATTATACATGTCCCAGATTAGTATCACGAGCGATCGACAAGATCCGAAGAGCATGACAAAGAAACTGACTCTCCTCAAACCAGTAAAAAAGCAAACTAGTGGCTACATGTAGTGTAATAGTTATTCGTTACCCCTGACATTGGAGAAACCCCAAGCACAAGAGAAAGCAGTAAAAAGCAAACAATGACAAGACACTGGGTTACGCAAGGCGGGATGCATGTCGGAGGCCAGCTCTGCCCAACTCACAATTTAGTTCATATTCCTTTCTGTAAGTAAGAACGCTACAGTGCACAACAGCCTATGAAGTCAAAGTCGAAATGCCGTAAGTCCACAACCATCGCTTAAGCATGCTAAATTAAGCATGGCCATACTGCATCTAGCTTTACCTAATCCAACCCAACCTTCTCACGTCGCAACATTTCTTCACCCAAAACAAACCTGAGCGGACCAAACCTAACCTCATTGGCTGTAAAAAATTAGTTCGGCGAGACAAGTGAGCAGGTAGAGCTAGTTATCAAGTTAATGCAAGTTCTGAAGCGTGCTGACGCGACTGAGACTTCATGGTTCAGGGAAGAATTGGTTCAGCAGCTGTGAGAAATTATAAATTTTTCACCTATTATTTCTGTAATTTCCAAGCTAAATATTATTTCCAAACAATCTTCCATAATAATAAAGGTAATCTTGAATTATTTATTTCCGACGCAGTGCGGTTGCCTCTTGTCCAGCTTGCGCGGACAAGTCAATGTCCGAGACTGGGCGAACAAGCTAGTGAGATTTCTTAGATTCATTAAGCAGTTCCGAGCGGTGGTCGTCAATCTGTGATACTTACGAACTACAGTTTTGTGCCGTGAAATAATCATGTGTCTCCAGAAGCTTCTTACTCGTCAATCATCAAGTATTTCTCAAACTTCCTATAAACCTGATTCGCTGTCCCTTATTTTGTGCGAATGCCGTGTCATTTTCCTTTTGTTTGGTTTGCACTACCTATGCTTATTTTTGCTCCTGTGGGAAGTTGGACACGTATTTTAAATGTATCATTTTAAACAAATTTATATCAGAATAATATCTAATATATTTCAAATCTATAGCAAAGTTTAAGTTTATTTCAAATATATATCGAAGTTATTAAATATATGGTATGATAAATATATATAGCAAATTCTAGCAAATATTTTAAATTATTTCAAAGTATAATCAAAGTTTATTAAATATCGATAGTTCTATTATGCGAGAAGAGGGTTCGTGCAATTCACGATGGCAGTTGGCTATACTGTTTCGGAATGTGCAATCCTAATTTAAGTCTTTCATCTTCTTTCAACACGCAGTGAAACCTTTAGCTATTCTCGCTGTCTTCTTCCGTCCAACTTCCTACTCCTCTGACTGATTTCCTCTAAATTTCTTAAATTAAACTCTTCATTTATTCCATTGTCATAAAGTCATAACACTGGGCATTAAAAACTTCAGGTCAGTTGAGATCTTAAATTAATTTGTTCTTTGTTGCTGAAATTGCTGATAATTAATTTTACTGTCAGATCCTGCATGAACCTGACCAAGATTATGCTTATTCTTTTCTAGTATCTACATTCATCAAGTTTCGGGTCCAGTGTTGTCTATGAGCCTTTCCTCCGTGCTACGTTATTTCTTTTACGTAACGTCTACGTTGTCTGACGTCACGGCTACGTCGCAGCACCTGGGAGACCACATCTGAAGCCCTTTAAACTTAGCCACGCTCGGAACAAGCCAATATTATTTTATTGCTTACTGAATTTTACTTCATCGAGGATAAATAAATGAATGAAAACCTTATGAAGCATCGTGGCTATTACTGAAAGCGCCGTTGCTGCTTCCAGCCAATTTTAATTGTTCTGAATTTATTAAATAAACCTTTGAATCGAAACTCGATTGAGTAAATCCTTACACAGCAGCAGCAAGAAGCGAAGCAATTACCCGGTACTGAAGGACACAGGGCCTCAGCAGCAGCAGCAGCAGCAAGAAACATTACAGTACCTGGCAGCAGATGAGCGCGAGAGGCAGCAGCAGCAGACGCTGTTGACGAGGTCGTGGATGGTGCGGTCGCCCTCTTCCCTGAAGACGTGACTCGTCGCGTCCTCCTGGCACTCCTCTACGAACTTCTGCAGCGGCGACTTGGGGAAGCCTTCTGCATAGTATCTCTGCCCGAACAATTTCGCTCGACAATGCTACCGACAGTACCTCACAATACAGAGTACGAATATAAACTTCCTACCATTGAAAACCGTTAAGCATCCATAAAGCATATAATTAATCACAATAATAATTAAAAAGTACATTGTGTGTCTCGCTCCCGGAAATTTAATACAAATAAAACATTGTTAATCAAATTTCAAAAGCATTCTTGATTACTTGGACAAAATGTGTGACCTAAATGCATGAAGTTTGATTACATGATTGTCTGAACAGATCAGGATACAATGGCATCATAGTGAACGCCATTTAAATGCAAACCTTAATTGTGTCGTAGGCATCCATGATGATGGCAAGGAAGAGGGATAGGATGACGTAGACGAAGAGGGATATGAAGGAGTAGAGGTAGATCCTACTGAACCACCAGATCACCGGGTCCTTAGCTGACGTAGACGAGAACGTGGCGAACATGTCGTCTCCGTTGATCAGGGAATACAGGCACTCCATCGTCGTCGACAGCGACCGAAACTGTACGCAAAAAACTATTATAATATAAAAACTATTAGAAGTATTAGCATTGTACGTGGCATGGCAGAATTATGCATGCTTCACATAAGCTTGCAGTGAATAAGTTAAAGGAATTATACAATGTTTCCGTTATAAAGTTAAAAATTAGGGAAAGTTTTCACTGTGAAAAACAGTCGAGTGTGAGGAAACTATTGGAAATTGATCAAAAATGTTACAATACGTGTGTAAATTTGGTTCAACAGAGCAATAAAAATCAAGGCTGATTGAAGAAAATCCTAAGTCTAAAATGAGTCGATAATGTCAATTAATTTGCTATTATTCATAAACAGAATTTTACAAGCAAATTAATAAGGTGATAGGAAGATTTGAACCTTGATGTGGTAGGGACTGAGGATGAGCCAGCCACAGAGACAGTAGCCCGCGAAGAGCATCGTGATGCATATGGAGTAGCGCAGCACGTTGGGCAGGCACTTCTTCAGCGTCAGGATCAGCACCTGTTCAAACACGCACTTTCAAATACACAATTGAGGAATAGGTGAATAAAAACTTTGATGACCAAGCTCATAAACTGATACTTACTGTGGAGAAATTTGAAAACTCACAAATTGTGTCAGTCGAAGCACCACTACAAGTGTTCATCCAGCAGCCAGTTTTAGCATGAACACCATCATAATAAAGCGGTCACTGCAACCACAATAGAGACAAAGCCGTGGCTCGAAACTGCGGAAGCAATAGAGATGGCATGATGACCTCTTGGCTTCTTGTCTATTCTGCCGACCAAACAACTTACAGCGGACATTTAGCCTTGAGTAAGATAATTGCGGCTATCGGGACAGTTCGATAGAATAAGAGTTATCATGAGTAATAAGTAATACGGCAAATGGTAGATTGAGATGGAAACTCACGTTGTAGGTCTGGAAGAAGCCGAGGTATCTGAGGCAGCCAAACCACACGAGCAGGTTGCCTACACCGAGGAAGAGAGAGCAGATGTTCCACGTGTCCATGTAGCCTTCGTGGTTCTGAAGGTAGCAACTGATATTATTTACCAAGCCACTATATTTCCGCGGCAACCAGATATATTTTTACGTATTGTATATATCATACATAATTTTGAAATGCAGATCATGGACGTTGAAAAATAATAATAAGATCGCGAAATAATAATAAGATCTTCGTAAATTTCCATACGAGGCGACATTCTCAGCCTGAGACTAAAATTCCCGCAGATGTTACCAAATTTAATGTATCAGATTAATGATTTATTTCCTTACTAGATAAAATAATCACTAGATCACTAGATTGAATCACTAACTATTTACTAGATCACTAGGTCACTAAATAAAATAATAGTTTCTTTTTCGACTATCATGCAACAGGATTAGTAAATGGTGAATAAATATCCAAGAGATAAATCACAAAATCGCACCGCTCTAAGAGAGCGAGAACAAGCAAAAATGAGTTGAAGCAACATGCAGCACAGCCACTTAGCCTAGTGCCTAGTGTGGCACTAGCCACTTAGCCTAGTGTGGCACTAGCCACACTCACACGGCTCCGCCTCAACAGGTCGTGCAGTTAAATAAGCTTACTTTGACGACGACGAACACACTTATCTTGTCAGCATCTCAAATCTTAAAACACGACACTCACGAAAGTGAAGGTCGTAAGAAGCAGGTTCCTCTTCACAATATATTGTCCGAAAACTACGTAACGAATTATATGCTTAAATATATTCAGGGTGTGTGTGAAAGCCTCTAAACAAAGGTTTAACATAAGCTAGGACCAAATGTGGCAATACTCGCTGGTTTTGATGAGGAACTATCCTGGGAATAAGGTCTGGTTTTCGGACAAGTGATTGTGAACATCAAAAATGGAAAAATCAAAAATAGGCCATGTAATAAACTCAAAGGAATTCATGCGTGAATAAGACTATGATTGATTCCAGCCAAGAATCGAAATATTTCTTCAATTCGAGCATACAAAAAATACAAGCTTCTCTGATGAGTAACATCAACAGATTTCGTGCAGTAGTAAGTAAGAAAATAAAGTGAAATAATTTAATAATTAGTGCATCGCCAGGCAAATGAAAATAGCGGCTTAGCAAGAAAAACACGGTTCATAAACTGGAAGCGAAAATCTGATATTAACTTTTCAGTTTACATAGCACCGAATCGATCTCGACAATCATGCGGCAGCATTTCGGTCACACAAGCCGTTCAACACCACAGACAATTCCAATGAAATTATCATACTAACGACAACATAAATAATTTTTGGGAAATCGAGAAATTTCACAGATATGTAGCTAAAAATCTATGGAATCAAGTAGCATACGTTCGGTTGTCCACGAATGATGAATATCGATGAACATAACATTTATGCCTCAGTTGTCATTACTAACATTAGCCTAAAGGAACATACGTAGAGCAGGCGTTTGCACGCATCAATCCAAGACTTAACATACCGCAATGGAAGCCCAACCCACTTGTGAAGAAGTACACTTTTTTAACCCACACTGAAATAATTCAAACATATTTAGGAGACGTGAAGTTTTGACTCACGAATTGGTTTCCTTTAACAAATTCAGACTTGTTGACACGCAGCACCTGCAACGGAGGAGACATCAACAGTCACGTGTACTTATCACCACGTCCGGCCTTGGTTGTGTTGCAAGCAAACAGAAGGCAGTTAGCCCTCGTCTGGTGCAATGGATCGCGACTGCGGTACATATGAAGGATCATGACTGCGGTACATATGAAGGATCGCGACTGCGGTACATATGAAGGATTACAACAGATCACGAAAAACTTGGACTTAAGACCCGGCGATCTATTCGACTTACCTCGACCACATGGAAACTGAGCACAAACCAAAAATTAGTTTTCGACACGGAAGAAAAAAAAAACAGGCAAGGCGTTGCCGTTCGGACAACCTAATATCTTCTATTATAATGGAGGATATTATAATAGAGATCTTCTGCTCGGTCTTCTACTATAATATCTTCTATTAGTAATAGAGAGTGACTTGTTCAGAAGTGGAAATTTGTGCAACGCATTTGAGACAGAACTATTGAAGAAATGTAATAGGTTAATATGGTAGGTATAGGGTATAGTATTTATCATGATAAAGCTTCACTGATCTTAAAATGTGAAATATTCACCCATCAACCAGCGCGCTTTGATAGCAGCAATAAAAGCAGTACACAACGGCATGTAATTCATGAATCGTTAATAGAGATTAAGTTCAGTGAAATATGGCAAACAAAAATATCAATTGAAGGAGCATGCATTACTAAATAAAGATGAAGAAGCTTCAGGGAGTTAGAGCAAGCAGCAGCTACTTTAGCATTAGAGCGCAGCAATGCGTCGTAGGCATCATTGTTGCCCAGTCTACGTTAGGAAAAATTGAATTGTCATAATTATGTCTTTATTCCAGCAGGGTTATGAATTTACGGTATAATATCAATTGAGATGTGTGCAGGATTTGGTTTCTTCCGGCCCCGAATATTTAAACCAATGCATCACCCATTTATACTAACTGATCTATTCACTAGGGATTTATTTCAGGGAAGTTTAGACTTAAATAAACTCAATTGGCGAAGCAATTATAATATCAAAACGCCAAGATTGTGTACCATGATATTTGTCGGATCTTTGGAATCTAAAAGTTTCCATTTGAAATTTTCTATTATCTATAATTGATAAGTCTCCATAACAGGACATTCAATTCCCCCCCCCCCTCCGTGCTAGAGGGTACAGAAATTACGGCAAATTAAGTTAACAAATTAGACTAAAAAGACAACGTGACGGCGGCAACAAATACAAGTGGCGGCAGCGATAAATAAGTCCGGAACATAAGTGAGATAAATGAGATGACTAAGCTAAGTAAACAAGTGAGTCACGCACGGCAACTAAGCTGGTAAACAAGTGAGTCACGCACGCAACTAAGCTGGTAAACAAGTGAGTCACGCACGGCAACTAAGCTGGTAAACAAGTGAGTCACGCACGCAACTAAGCTGGTAAACAAGTGAGTCACGCTGGGCAATTCGGGTTAGTAGAAAGTAAGCAATTTAAGAAGACTAACTGAGGCAAGTATACAAGCGAGTTAGGAAAAATAAGTAAGGCAAATATACAAGCGAGTTAGAAAAGGCAAATAAGGTAAGTAAAGATGGCTACCTGTGCGGTGGTGTCGCCGAGCATCTGCAAAAGAGACATAGCAGGTGAGCTTTGAATGCCACACGTGCTCCGCACACTGCAGTCTCCCTACAGCTCTCAACCTAACCACTGTGTACATGCGTATTCCTGCGCTACTTCAATTACTGAGCTCCATCACAATTGAGATAAACTTGGACTTGTAAAGATATTCACATGCTCCTTACTGAATCAAATGGAATACGGTAGTTTCTTTGCCAATTATTAAGCTAAAATCATGTACGCGTTGCTTAGAAGCTAAGGTTTAAGCAAGTTGCATACAATACCGCAGCTATTTTGTTTTGTTTCTGCAAGGCCTTTCACGGACTCACGATTACATATGAAAAACGTTATTTGTTTGTAACGAAAGTCGTATCGGATGTTATCAATAAATAGATGGTAGTCAGCCAAAACATTCATTACAACAGCTAAGATGTGAACTTGAAGATAGAGACCCTGCGCCTGATTCTAAATGGGCATTTAAAACCCCCTACAATAGATTCTTATAATAACAATTATAGATTACAAATGCACTACTCGCTACAAAGAATACTTAGATGCGACCACAGCAGCCAGGGCTACGCCAAGAATTTGAAGCTGAAATTGAACGAGATTTTAATCATTTTTGCAATGTTCAGCTATAAGATGGAATTTCAAAGGCAAAATTTTCTATGCTTATATACGAAATTTAGGGAAATATCATTTCAGGGAAATGAACTTGGAGAGAAGCAATAAGCGTAAACTACTGTGGCAAGGTTAATCAGAAAGCGATAGAAGGAAAAATGAGGCAAGTCTGGTAGACTATGCTACTTGGTTAGTGACAATGCAAGTACGGTTGCGTACACATGAAGGCTACTGAAGTAAATAAAAAACATTCATGAACTGCACGATATTTCAATAAAAAAAGTTTCTAGAATAATTTTGAGGAAGTGTTTAATGCAGATATATGTAGATTAGATAAGCCCGTAAACGCTTCAGAAAGAGATGGCTGAAGATTTTTGCGTGTGCATGTCACGTTATGCTTTGAAAGTTACATGCTTCTTGCAAAGCTGGCACCGCTCACGTTTCATCAAAGTTTTGGAGCCTATAGTGTGCAGACTGTACTACACAAAGATTCATATAAAAATATGAGAGAAATAGCGAGAACTGACCCTGCTTTCGAGCCCGAGTTTGAGGAGAGTTCCGATGATGATGAGGATGTCGTTGATGCAGATGAGAACGTACCAGAAGTTGCAGAACTCCAGCTCATCCCACTTGCTGAGCGTCTTGCGGTAGTACGTGTGGAAGAACGTCACGCACGACTGCAACAACATGGCATCACGTTAGCAATAGAAAATTTATGATAACCACAAAGATTAATGTGCAGTCAGAGGAGTTGTCGAAGTTTGTCTGAAATTCAAGCACTTAACTGAATTTTGAGACTTTGTTCAACACTCAGTAACAAACTAACACAAGACTATTTGATTCGAAATACAGTTTAGTCACAAGTGCAACTTAATGAATAAACTTGAAGCTGCCAACCAGAAATTTGAAAATGCAACTGCAGCATTAATTGGAGAGTCTAAGAAACCTACAGGTAAACCGAAATATCAGACAGTTAAAATATTCACTGTGGACTGCAATACCCCAAAAAAACCAAAGCAAAGTGCCAGACCCTCGAACTATTCACTGCATACCACAAGACGCACGTATCTAAGTAGCTGTGCTCGGTACAGAGAGCGGCAGCACATAAGCAGGGAGAGGCAGCACATGATCATGGTGAGGATGTTGATGGTGGTTGCCTCAGGCTGGGGAGTGTGGTTGTCATCGTCGCTGTGGCAGGACAACACCGTAGCTTCGATGTTCAGGCCCACCAACATCTGGCCGTCCCGGTCGTCGTTGTCGAACACCAACTGCACATGAACTGCTCGCTGGAGCTTCTCCAAATTTAGGCTTACATTCGACCCGATGAGATGTGGGTACCTACTCAATAATTATGCTCCTAAAAGTACAAATACACTTATAGTTAGCATTTTATTTAATACAAAACAAAAAACTCCAAAGACTGCCTTAGTTAACTTATCAATTGATCAGAACTTGGAAATTTATCAATACTCATCAGTTGAAAGAAAGAGGAAGACGAGTTGATGGATATTATGGACGTTAAACAATCTACGAATTCTAAGGCAGGACGGAGACACTAACAAGGACTATAAAGTCAGGAGGTGGTTTGATGAGATGTGGGCGAGTGTAGTGATGACTGACGGTTGTGTTGAGGACTCATGGTTATGGTGAGGACGTCGAGTGTAGTTGGTACCCAAGGTTGTGGTGAGGTTGAGTACAGAAGTACTCACGGTTGTGGTGAGGTTGTAACAGTCCGGGGCGAGAGACGAAGGTTCTGAGCGTAGTTTGACTGCCTTGACTTTGAAGAAATACTGGCAATTAAGGAGCGTGTCGAAGGCTACGGTGAAGTTGCGAGAGTCAAAGAAGTCGAGCGCTGACCAAACTTTTGCAGCTCTCACAGCCGCCCACGGAATGTCAATGCATTCTGAAGTTAATTGACGAGTTAAGCATGCAGTTTAAACTATTCTCCAAGTGAAAATAAAATCCCAAGTCCACCTAATGTTCCAACACGATAAGTTAGTTGATACATGCGCGATTAATGTATTATATACATCTTTTTACTTCCGTTAGGATGCATCACGAGATATGTTTTAAGTAAATGATAAACAGTATACGTAGACTGAACGAGGGAGGACCCAACCAAATCACTGAACAATGAACGCCAGGCATTAAATGAACTGTCTGGGAATGAAAAATTTCACCTTCACATCGCCCAATAAAAATTAAAAGAGCCAAGATTTTTCACTGCCTGCTATTCTTTGGTCAGCCTTGGCTCCTTTAAAAACTTAACTATTTTGATACAGAGAAACGTCATCAAGTCTGCACGAGTTTGCTACAGTGTTATCAAACAAATGTTTTCACAGAGATTTTTACACATACCAACATATGTCAACCATATCTCCGAAAGACGACATACAAGTTCGAGTTGTGTTTCCTTGTTATGGCCATAAAGATTCTCCACATGACTCACCAGTGAGGTGGCGGGCGAAAGATTCAGTGTAGTGCTCACAGCAGAAGTGTGATGGCATTACCGTGTCGTTTGCACTGTGATACTCATACGACCCAATCGAGATGTCGCTCAGATTTGTATACTGCCCAAAAACCAAACAATAGTCAGTATACAAGAATGTATATTGATTTATTAATATAATAGGTCCATCACTATTGACTAAAAGCCTTTAAAACAAACTTTACTGTCAGTACTAAATAAATACAATTCAAAAAGAATTGTCCGCATATTAGACTGGAAGAAACTTTCCTGTTTACATCAGTCTCTATCAGCAGACAAGAAGATTACTGGTTTAAAATAATTTCTAATGGCAATAGAAACGCAATAACAGAGCAGAACTAGAATGTAGTGCCGGGCAGCAGTCCAAGTACAGCACGAGCATCACTCACGGCGACGACGGCGAAGTCGATGTAGTCGTAAAATTCCTGTCTGGTGTAGACGGCGAGAGGTCCATCAGAGGGCGGGTAGGCCAGCACCTCCCTGGTGCTCTCCCACCCCAGCAGGAACATGTGTGAGAAAGACACGCGCGTGTCCCATAGATATGCCACATGCAGGTACCGCTGAGCTGCAAACAGCCACAACTGAAAAATATATAATGGCGTGGTTAGCGGCATTGAAATCCAGAAGAGTTTGAGTTTCAACTTTCAAGATTACCTACGTATTAAGGTTCTGATTGTATTTTGTAATTCAATGTAGTAAAAACGTATGATAGCGATTACATGGAATAAAATGGGAGGGCATAATTTCCTGGATGACATATTGATTGTTAGGCTTTACCAGTATTATAAAGCTTAAAGTAAGCTATCGAGAATGCTAGAGCTCAGACGCCATTTTCAGATCACAACTAGGAAAATTCTCGACAAAATGAAACTAGTTTAAACACATACAGTTAGATTGATCTGTCGTATAGGAGGAATAGTTTTTGATTATTAATTCTATATTCATTTTCCTGCCAGTGGGTAGCCAGTAATGACTTGCATGAATAAATGAGAAGCCTCAAAAAAATTTCGGCAATAAAATGAATAAGAAGCAATCAGGAGCAGCAATAAATTACAGGGTATCACCTGAATAGTAACTACGATTATTTTGAAGACTTGCAGTAAAAGTTTCCATGGGAAACGATGTCTGGCATGCCACTTCTCCACAGGATTCATGAAAAAAAATCTGGAAAGGCATTAATGTTCAGTAGATTTTTGGCTGAGAATTGTGGGTGCAAAGCAATATGTTACCACAGTATATAAAGAAAATAATTAATATATTGTCTTGACAAAGTTGAAATTTGGCCTCATTCAATATTAACAATCAGGACTCATAAAGAAATGTCAGTAGAATCCCATTATTTGGACTGATGTGACAACTGAAAGCTGACAATGCAAATGAAGCACAAAATTATTTAATATCAAAGTAGATGAGTTCTGATAAAGATCAAGCTATTAAGACTACGTATTAGACATATGCCTAAAGAGGAAAGTGGGTTTACTTGTACATCATTACTAGTATAAGTTTAGGAAACATAAAAGTGCAGCTTACTTGAGTTGCCGCCTCATCTTGCCAGCCTGATGTTCTCTGTCTTGCAGGTATTGCTCCTGAGAAGTTGTAGGACAAGTAATGCTGCTGTCAGCCAGGGAGCCATAGTCCACACTGCCTCCTATGTTCAGGGACTCACTCAATGGGCTCTCTGCCAGCTGGCCCAGCTCTGGACAAAAATACATCAATTGGTCATTAATAAATACTACCATAACATTGATTTAAAATCAACATTCATTTCCATAATCATAGGTAACTCTTTATTTAGTATTGCATTACAATACAATTGCGCAATTTTGTTGCGATGAAAACCACATGACCCATTTGAAATTAGTGCTTAGGCAGTAAACCTATGAAAGATTTTAGCAGCCTTTAAATCCAAATTTAATTAAAAAAAACATTTTACATTTGTATCAATTTAATTTTTGTTTAAATATCAATACCAACAACTACAAATTAAAAGATAAATTTACTAAGAAAACAGATGCAAACAACCACTTACCATCTTCACTCTCATTCACACCTGTCCAAGAGCCTGAATGAGGACGAGAAGGTGGTGAGTCTGAGGGAGAGGTTGCTTCAGGGATAGCTTCACCAAAAGACACACAGCGCTGAGGAACTGAGTCAAACACATTTGTATGATTTTGTTGTAAAGATACTGAACTGGTGTTGAAGTTGCAGGGTCTTGAGCTGATGTTTGAGGCAGTGGATACATCAGGATGGATGGCTGAAAATGCCTCAGATTCAGCAGAATGACAAATGATCTTGGGTATGAGGGGTTTCACTTCAGATATCGCAGGTTGAGGCAGTCTCCCAGTACTGGCAAACTCTGGAGTTTTGTGTGTGTCATTTGCTATCAAGTTTGGTGTAGAGTGAGCCTGCTTTGTAGCACCAGGGACCAAAGAATATTTCCCTTTGAAATTGCTGGTAGTAAGGCTTTCACATTCTTCTTCAGAGCTTTCATCATTGCCACGGCGACGGATCAAGTGACTAACATTCATTGTGGAATAAAATTATTCATTTCACTAGCAAAACTAGAATAAACATATAAACATGGAAACAGAAAGGAAAAAATATATAAATTAATTCTTCAAATTCATCTAATTTCTATATCTTTATAAGTATAAATTTCTATGGTTTACCTCATGCTCTGCAAATGACTGCAATACTACCTTTTTAAAGGAGTCAATAGAAATTGATAAGCAGTAGGCAGAGCTGGGCAGCGCTACTTGAAAATGTAGCGGCGCTACCGCTACCGCTACATGCTCTAAATATAGCGGGCGCTACCGCTATCGCTACACCCACTGGATTGTAACGGGCGCTACCGCTACCGCTACAGTAAAATGTAGCGTGCTACATTAGCCGCTACAATGGCCAAAATTATTGGAAATCTCTAAATATTTATTGTTCTGCTATTGGGATTTACTCATTAACATTTAATGATAATAAAACATTTTTAAAACATATCAATGCAACTTTATTGCAATCAACCTAACCAAACTAGTATGGGTTACCCCAGGATTAGATACAGTAAATAGAAGTTACAGTTATTTTTATGTTTTACCTTCCCTACATGGATGTGAACTTTAATCTACCAATCTAAGAAATTATCCACATATACATATAAAAATAAGTTTTTTTTGTATATATATGAGGATTATTTTTGAGATTGGTATATTGCAGTAGACATCCACGTAGGGAAGGTGAAACATAAAAATAACTGTGTAAAAATAACTGTAAGCAAACTGAAAGATGAAAAAACCTGTAAGTGGTAACTGGTAACAACTTAACAAGTAACAACTAACATGTTGACACTAGTAACAGGCTGAGGTTGACAACATTACACCGAGATCTTTCGTACAGTTTTCTTCTGTAATTTATATTATGTATGTATCATGCTGGTTTTTAAATAATATATAATACTATTAAGGGGACCGGCTACCCTAAAAATCGGAAATTTTGGCTTTACCGTTTTCTTGACTAATTTTGTAGCTGCTAAAAAGGCGCGTCTAACGCAGTTTACCGCATGTCTGTGCGTGCTTTAATTTTTGCGTAAGACAATTATACAAATATATATATGAACATTTTTTAACAATATGTACAAAGATTTATTTGAATTAAATCTGTATATATAGATCATTACTCTCGTTAATTACAAAGTGTTTGCACTCGTTTGAAAGCTACAAACGAGACGCGTTCAACAAAGCTATTACTATAGATGTACATGCAATACTTTTTTGTGGAATGCAGTCTTGAACTTTTATAAAATGATCATTTTATATCATTATTTACAAATAAATGGTATTTATATGTCATTATTTAGGTTAATTGCAAAGTGTTTGCACTCGTTTGAAAGCTACAAACAAGACGCGTTTAACAAAGCTTAAATGTAGCGGTAGCGCTGTAGCGGCAAAACCTCGTATCGCTACTTAAATATGTAGCGGGCGCTACCGCTACCACTACATTGCCTTAAATGTAGAGCCGCTACCGCTACCGCTACTGAAAATGTAGCGGCCGCTACTAGCGGCCGCTACATGTAGCGCGCTACTGCCCACCTCTGGCAGTAGGGTACCTCTTCCATTAAAATATAGGAAACAACATATATTCTCATGCTAAATATTAACCTAATTTGAGATTTTTTGAGATATCAATTTGGCACCTTAATCAATTACAAACAGCAATCTTTGGAAATGAGACTTCAAGCTTCAGTATCAGTGGGGACTGAACCAAACTTTACTTTAATATAAGCTTGTAAATGACGACTGCAATTTACAAGTAACAACCCAAATTGACATACAAAAACTTGCATTGTAGCTAGAGGCATCAAGCTATTTTTATTCAGTTATTCCTACAGCTCCAAGTAAAAACTGTAGCTAGGTATGTTACCATACATCTAATTTTTCAATAACAACTGAACTGATCCAACTCAAACTAATGGACAGAATGAAAAGAGGTTTTACCAGTCATTTTAACTCAAATAATATATTGCATAGAAATGACTCATTTTTTCACTGGATGTAGATAATAACTACTGAATAATTAGCCATGTAAATCATGAAGGCAAGGTCTACTTTCAGGCTCACTCTTTCAGGTCTAGTAGACCTGGAATCTTGGTCTACTAGACCAAGATTCCATTCAATTGTAATCTTGGTATGGTAGACCTGTTCTACCAAGAAGATTCCAATTGAATGTTTTTTTGTTTGCATTTTTATGCCTTCTTTTTTTTATATCATTTAAAAGATACAAAACCTAAAATAGGTGAAAAGCTATTGTTTACTAGTTTTTAGAACTTAGAAGAGAAACTTGGCAAAAGCCTTAACTGTAATCTGTAAAGTGTAAAGGTAGCAGAAGCCAGTCCAAAATGAGATAAACCAGGCTAAGCCTGTCAGCCATGTTCAGAAATCAGAATCAGGATAGCAGATTTGCTTCTTTTTAAATAGCTAACACAGAAATATTCATGAAACCTGGTAGAGGGAAGAATTCTGGATGGAAATAAGGATCTATTATTCCAACTGGAAAAGAAGGCATTTGACCCTCTCACCCTCCCTCGCCTCCTGAATCAGGCTGAATGCAGCAGAATCAAACCCAACCAGATTCTTCAAAAGATAGTAATTAGGTAGTAAAGTAATCTATCAAAAAATTGTCTAAAAATCTTCATGCCAGAAAATTTTAACTAAATTATACTATAATGACAGACTGACAGCTCAGAGTGCCTCAGTCTCAGGGCTCAGACAACAGACATTATGATTATGACATGCTAACTGCGGTCTGCCTAGTAATCAATTAGCAAGTAGCTACAACTTCTTCTTTACCGGATGTCCACACCCACACAGAGTCCACCAAAAACCACAGGACAACCACAATGATGATTGATGACCGTTGGGCCTAAGAGCTTATGAAGTTATGCAGAGCACTGACAGCAGAACCAAGTACTAAGTAGGTACAACGAGGGTCAAGGGCATTAGGGATTCAGGCTTTTAGGGTATACGTATACACTCTACTGTTTACTGTACTTCAGTGGTCAGCCACTGCTGATTCCTGAAGTTCAGGGTACCTACTTGTAAAGTTCTACTACTAGCTAAGCTTGCTGCCGTGCCGTTAGTAACTTAGTACGCCAGTACGGTGCTTAGAACCGTAGTCGTTGAGTCGTCGTAGTGTAGTAACTGGTAACAGTAGTGAGGTATTTTTAAATAATGAACTTTTCTAATTTGATTTTTTGTTCTTACTTAATGTCTGGCAAAATAGGTACATTGTATGAGTGTGGGAATTAATTTCTAAGAATATTTAGCAAGGCTAAATTACAAAAAACTTTTAACTTGAGTAATTCTCGATGACAGTGAATGCTATGGTCAAATTTAAGAAATTCATATATACCATCTCATACAAATAATTAATTGATTTATTCTGGCTGTTCATATTAGACTGTTTCAATGATATTATTAGATTTAAACGTAACTTCTTTGCATGTCAATCAAAACGCCTTGCAACTCCGCGTCACTAATTACTCAGTCACGTGACCACGTTATCAAACAACATACGCATCAGCTGTCCAGCTAGGAGATAGTTCAAAGTTCTAACTGCAGTCCGCCTATTTTATAAACGACCACCACCACCGACTCCTATGCCACAACTGATTATCTCAGTCTGCGTTAAAGAACTTCCATTAACTTCTTTGCCATAATGTAAGATAACCTGATAAGCCTATCGTTGGTCAACAAACTTAACTCGTCCATTTATGATTTAGCTCGTAAAATGTTGGTAGGTATTAGAAGGTAACAATTCAGAGATGAAGTCCGATTAAAGTGAATTTCAAAGGGAGGCGTAATTGTTTAGAGAACCCTACAGGGTGTATTTAGAATTCTATTTAAAAGGATACCTACTCGTTTTGTAAAGAAACCTTAATCACTCAACATTTCTTTTTGAAGATTTGATAATTTGTGTATCGAAGACATTGTTAATTTCGGGGTGTTTATGGATTTGGAATTATTTATACTAATCTACTAAGCTTATAGAATTTATTTGTGTAGCCTATATTTTGTTACTATACGGAGAACACAGAACGCTTCAGATGCAAACATATATTTGGTTCGTTTAGTCTATATTTAGGTTCAATTTGAAGTTAAATAAATCGTCTATGATTGTGTTCAGACAGATTTTCGTACTGTTGTGATGTTGTAAATTGAACGAACATCTAATTTTCATCTAATGAGCAACAACTTACGAAACTAAAGTTGCGTATACCTACTGCTTCAGTCCGCTTGCTACCGTACTTAAGGGAAACAATTTGCATATTTTGTCAGGTTTTCCTAACATGGAAAATAAAACTCATAAAATACAGAAAACATTGCTTATATGAAAAAGAAATACGATAATAGTAATAAATGATACTGATAATCGCTAGACACAACCATTCTCCGATAAAAATTTGCTCGTCTAACTTTGAAGAAGAGCTATGCTGTGGGCACGGAAACGATCGTTATTAACGTATCAAAACAAATTCAAACATTTTTTCACGGTTACAACAGTCAAGATGCTAGTTTCTACACTATCCAATAAAAATTATTGAAAATGAGTGCCCAAAAGTGACACTTAAAAAAATTTCCAACTGCGACGAACAAAATAACGGCAATCATGTGCATGTGTCATTTACATAGACTTTATCGCGGCGAACAAAAAACTAAACGTCGCATGTAGAACATTTAACTGGACACGCAACTTTAAACACTTACGTCATACAAATTTTTAGGTACATTATTTACATCACAAGTTATAATTTACGTAGCCTGATCAACACATTAAATAATCGGGAGAAATGCTTTGGCTGCATTATATAAATAAAAATTTTTAGGGTTTTTCAACCTTTCTTCATTTGGCTCGATTGAACTGCAAGCGAGAAAAACTGGAAGGAAAGTGTACAAATCAAAATTGACCGATTTTTCAAATTATCATCTTATGAAAATACTTACGCGTATCTATCCGCTTCTAACAAACAGTACGTTTAATATAGTTCATTCGGCGAACTATCCGTCGTTAATTTAAAATAGTTCGGTAATGTACGTGCGTTCAATTGACATTTTCTGTGCAAATAAGCTTTTTCAGAAACGCCAATCGGAAGAGACGAGATTGTTATGTATGACATCTTAGTTCATGCACGAAATGTTAATGATGAAGATTTTTTTGAAACCTTTTGTGCTAATCGTTTTGCTCTTGTTAGCTTTTTTTGGAATAATCCCAATAAAAAACATTTATTTAATCACTGAGCTCTTCGTATCTTTTATTATCGTATACGCGAAATTTCAGCAGGCAAGTCAGGTCATGGAAAGCGAATTCTTCCAATATTGAAAGCTTGAAATTAACAAGTTACATCTTACGAATAGCTAGAAATTTATATAATCCAACGCACGAGCTTTTTGAAATAGATATGTTAAAATTTACTAGTAGTTTAATTAAGTGTTTTATTTTTGTCAGCGAGATACGCATATTACAACGGCACAATTTTCATACTCTTCACGTACACCAATAATAAAAAATTTGATCTAGTGCAATATGATCACATTGGTGACATCCTAATTAATTCACTGAAGGAAGACATTCAAAATAAGAAAATAATTTTTTTGCCCATATTAAACAGATGGAAATGTAAAAGTGGCAATGTAAAGCGATCGTGGGCATTCTCCAGCAACAAATAATCAATTATTAGTATGCAACATGGATGATAAGTTAAGAGTTTGTTAAAGGACGAGTAGAGTATGATGTCTCTGCCTAGTAATACAACAGCGGTAAACGACCGCATGCGCTACCATGAGTATACCCCTAGCGTGAAGAGTACTATAAGTAGTTGACGGAGGACCAGTAAGGCGAATAGTCCCGGTATGTTATTAGTCTGGCGAGGACGGGGCAGTAGGCGGCTACGGTAGTTGACACAATCGCCAGGAAGTATCCGTATCCCAGGGAGCAGTCCCCGCAGCTGTAGATGGTGGTGTGTTCTTCCCCACACACTTGCCGGGCAAACTCTGAGCCCAGCCCCAGGGGGTACAGCACCAAACTCAGCAGCTGAACGCTCACTGAACGAAACAAAACCAGATGAGATTCGTAATAGTAGTTTTTTAGATACAATTTCGCTTTTGAACAGGGAGGATGTATATCAGGACGTGGTCTAACTTAACCTAATCTCAGATTGAATAATATGCGTTTAAAAATTCTTTTTAAAGACAACACTTCCAAACAATCCAGTGTCCATTGTTCAGTACAGTGTCCACATGTACAATGAATTTCTAATTTTATTTACAAATATTGAAAAAAATTATTTTTCAAAATTTTTTTATGATATCAAAATTTTGTAAATTATCAAAATTGTCTATTCTGTCCACTGATTCATGCATTGTCTCTGACTTTATGCAATTGTGCAAAATTTCAGATCGATTGGACAGGTCAAATTGTGTCATATATGGATTATAAGATTTGTAGCAAACGAAATTATTTTTAATTTTTTTAATAGTGACAAAAATTTAATTTATAAAATTATTTATTCTGTCAATTGATTCATGCATTGTCTCCAACTTTACGCAAGTGTGCCAAATTTCAGATAGATTGGACAGGTGGAAGTGTGTTAAATGTCGATTATAAGATTTGCAGCAGACAGACAGACAGACAAACAAACAACAAGAAGTGAAGTTAAAGAGAAGTGTTGTAAAATAGTGAGTTTTTCCAACAGATTTTTCAATGACTGTACCTCGATCGAACAAAATGTGAGTTTATGTCGGCCTGATTCAAAAGAAAAGTTTTGGGATACATAGAAGTATTATAGCGAAAGATTAGTTTTTCACTCAAATGATTCGATTAGTCAGGTATAAATCATTTAAGAATGATTTACCAGCGGCTGCCTGCATGTTGCTCAGTAGCCTCGTGAAGGAGCTGCGGGCTTTGGGCTTGAGGATCGGGATCATGAGAGGTCCAGCCAGCCCCGTGCTGGCGAGAACCACAGCGGCGCCGCCGTACAGCGCCCCGACGATGATCCAGATACTCGCACCTCCAGTGATGCTCCACCGCACTTGGAAGAAGTTGTCCGTCACCGCAACACGGTATGGATCACTGGACATCTCAGATTCATGCAAATTATCTTGGGCGGAAACAACGTACGGCAAAGCCAGTTCCTGCAGCCAATGATCTTGATGTTGCGCGGGTGGGGGGATTTCATATTTTGTTTCATCTACCCACTGGATACGGCCAGGTCCACTCCACCACCACACCCCGAAGGATGCAGCAGGTGGATTAGGCCTGATGAACCACGTGGGTAAAGCTAGAGCCACCAAGGAGGTTATGGACACCCCAACACTCACCACGCACCACAACACCGTCACCGTCCACGAGGTGGCTACGCTCCAACCTCGCAGTTTCATCTCCTTGCTTCTGTCATCACCGCGCCGCGCAAACTTGTCCGTGCTTACAGTGGATCAAACTTGAGAGAGAATTGTTTATTTCAAATGTTTTATATTCTTTGGTGTGTCTCGTGCATCTTCAATGATAATTTAGGAGAACTTCGGTATCACTGTTCATTAATTTGAAAAAAAAAATTCATAATTGTTGCACATGATTTAACAACTCACATTTTTAAAGTTGATATTTTCGAAATTATAGAATCGTTTTTTGTTTCTTTTAAATTATTCTTGCCCGAGTTTTGTATGCGTAGGAAGGAAGGAATTTATGATGAAATTTATAATCGTACATCCATCAATCGCTGCATGACCACAAAACACCAATCATATAGCGGTTCTGCAGTTCGCCGGGAATAATGATCACTGTAATGTACATATACAATACTTTTAGACTTTTGTGGTTCCAGGCACCTCACAAAAAAATTATTGGGCAATATTATCATAATAATACATGCCTTTCTTATACACAGCATGAGCAGAGAACAGACATAGCATTGCTCGGTGCGTTTTAATTGCCAAACTGAGTCAGGTTGACACACAATAATGCAAAAAGTTAATTAACATGAAGGTAAAGTCTCACTAATTGATATGAGGGAATTTTATGGTTTTTAAATATGCAGTTAAATCTCTGTGAAGTTGTTTTATTATAATTTATTCGCATAATCTATAATTGTATAATTATGATGTATGTATGATTATATTTATTCATTATAGGAAGTTATGATCAACTCTACGGATATTGGAACCAGCGTTGAAGTATCTGGAATTCATTGTGACTGATCAGCAGCACTCATGCAACATTTACTCTATCGTCATAGGAGGAAAAGTTACTGAAATAGCTTCTTTCTTCCTATGTGAAAATGGAGTAATTTTATAGCATTTAGTAAAGTTCGTTCATGTTTTATATAAAAATCTATGGTCATTATTTCCATGAGACTGCCCAAAAAAAACACAGTAAAAATAGTGAGAGGCAGTTGCTATTAATATAATATATTGTGAGAGGCAGTTGCTATCAATATATTATAGACCGAAATTTCCAGAGAGATCAGTAGAGAATATAGTACCATACTTTATTTATTTACATAATGACTCGCTCATATTTTTACCAGATGATTCAGTGCGTTAGTTATTATTAATAACAACTGACACGGAGGTAATAGATACGAACGACCTTCACTCAGAGAAACCCAATCAAAGAAGACTCATTAGTCTGCACTACAGCGGCTGGAACTCGTAACATAAACGTGACCGCATGACTCACTCAACATTATCCTAAGCACGTGGTAAATCTTCACACGATCTAGTGATTGTTCATCGGAGACTTAGCTAATGAGTGTTACTTTTGTCGGAGGCATTATGGTTTAAATATTATTCAATATAAAAGTCTAGTTTGAACAAGAAGCAACGATGAAATCTTGCACAGCTGTGGAGAGACAATGACAGGGCTGGTGCCATCGCGAGATGTGCATCACACGCAGGCAGTCCAGCAACTGAGCAGCCAGACTGCGCCGTGCCGACGCCACGCGTCCCTCGTTATGGGGCGGCTGAGGTCGCCGCCGTCGCTGCGTTCCAGCACCATGCGAGGAAACTAGCACAATGTGTGGTGTGCCTGAATGTATATATCAAGAAGAGGGCTAGGGGGAGTATCGGAATGAGGGCGGCATGATAGAGAGGGGAGAAATTGTAATCAGAGCAGGAAGATTAAGGCGAGAAGAGGGAGCGAGCAATGTGTACGTCAGAGCTCTGACGTAAGATGGATGGTCTGACAAACCTCCAAAAGAAGTGCGGTGCGGTGTCCTAACAGGTTCCATTGATGCGAAACTGACGGAGATGTATAACCTCGACTACCCCCCTACCGTATTTATGAAAGTATGATGAATCCGAAAAGCGTCAATACCACCATATTCGTGATGAAATTGCCACGATGTTCATAAAACCCACACCTAGAAACTCTAACTTGCTCTAAGTTGATACAGAAATGATGACGAAGAAACTAACACCGAATTGTATGCGTTATTTCATAAAATTTTTTGAATGAGCACGCAAGACTAAAACGAATCACTCTCATGATAGTATCAGCAACGTCTTTCAAGGTTTCTTCTGCATTTGTATTGAATTTTTAGTCAAATTGGAGTTTATTAACCTAATGCTGATTACTCATGAAATTTAACAAAATAATATATTCACCGTGTAAACATTCCAATGGGAAACTTATTAACTTCTATTCCCGTATTATGCTGCCTCTGTTAATAATAAATATAACAAATAAAACGTTATCCACTACAGGAATAATCATAATATAACTTCAAAAAATATTTGCTAAAACTTTTTCAACCATGCTTCAGTATTTAACCTTGTAAGGAGAACGAAGTGGATACTATTATCGCACTCCGAGTCTCAGGAGTTGTTTTATCTTTTGCTCACTTATATTTAAGTATATCCAGGTAAATGAATGGGTCATATTTTTTAAATAGTGACACACTTTGTGCAAGTATCACTGATACGCCCTTAGGCCGGACCAAACTGGGCCAGGACAACACACACAAGGCTAAAAGTGCACCAGTATTTGGACAAACGCTCCCTCAATCCTCTGAGTGATAGTTTGCTCAGCGAAGATTGTCAGTTGATAGTTGACGTGGTGATGCTGTCTGCTGCGAGGGCAAGTCACCAGGCAAAATTACAGTTGAATATATGTGTTGAAGTGTCGATTCTTCAGTCTATTATACACTGGTTATAGCGGAAATGATTCAAGTTATGTTGTTCGCTCGTGAAATGAGGATGCCTATTAATCGTATACTTGTATTCGCTTTCCTCAGTTTGATGAATGAACATGTACATGTTCATTCATCAAAGTGAGAGAAAATATGGTTGACTATGGGTATTCAGTTTTACTCTGCTCAAAAATATTGGCTCCTGATGCCGATAAATTTCTCGCTCACGGTTCGAGCAAATACACTGACTACTAAGGAAAGTGTATTGCGTGTGCTGCTTGTTTGCCTATACCCGCACAAGATATTTTTCAACAATGGCGAATTTCTTTCATCCTTTAGAACATTTATGAATTTATCTGAACATTTCGGTAATAAACTTCTTTCTACGAGGTTCAGTTTCATCACCGCGCCAGTCCTTCCAAGAGTTTGCGGAGCGTCTGAATATCTTCGTGCGAGTGCATAGCTGCACTGCCGTCACCAGTTGACGGATGTGGAGGGAGCGACCCCCTCGTATATTGCTCCTCGGAAGCTCCCTTGTGTTTACCCAAATAATTTCCGCGATTCCAGCCAAGCCGTTAAAGAAGGCATAAAAATCTGGAGCACCATAAGCCTAGGAAAATGTCCAATACCGACCGAGATTGTTTGCTCTATCCGCCTCCGCTGGATCTACGTCAGCAGATATCATTCCTATAATTTTTATTTGTTTCTAGGACGGTGACAAAAATTTCTGTAGTCTTGGACCGTCGCATCTCCCATCTGCGGCTAACTTCTAGGAGTTAAAGTCCGCCATCACTTCTGGTTCCATCGAAACTTTTCCACTCAGGCTCTGTAAACAAAACAATAAAGTGCTACTTCGCCCAGCCGCACCCCCCTCAGAGCGCTACCACGTTTCTCAGATCCATTCTTTTTCTGCTGAAACTCGTTTTGTATATCAAATGAATATGAGTATAATGCTAATTTGTTGCATTATTTATATCATTTTTCATGCTATTTACCTGTATAATCTTTTGGAAAATGATTTATTAATTATGACATTTTTCAACTAAATAATAAACTGACTGATGCTCGGCACACAACTATCAGCTGACTGCTGCACAGTAGTCAGCTCAGCCACCAGCTGACTGCTGCTCAGTAGTCAGCTCAGCCACCAGCTGACTGCTGCTCAATAGTCAGCTCAGCCACCAGCTGACAGCTCAGTAAGGAGTGTCAGTAAGCCACGACCTGGTGACCGCGTTTGCAGCTCATCGATCGCAGCTGGGAGGGGGCGGCGCCCCTAAGCACTGCGTCGCTGTCGCCCCCACACCAGCGCTCGACCCCGAAAAAACATCTCCTGCCTCAAGGTCGGTCGTAAATTGTCTTCAAGTAGTAGCTCTCCTCGCGCACCAACGGGTTCAGGCAAAATCACGGCTCTGACATTCTCATCCATCACAAGAAAAATGAGTTTTGACTGAGATTAATTTTTACAGACACGGAGAACGCAGCCTAAATATATTGAGATTTATTCGTTTCAAAATTTAACTTTTAAAGAATAGCTTAGCTGGAAAATGACACTGTTCATGTTATATTTCCATCAGTTTAGAAAGCGGAAAATGTTTCCCGTCTCAAAGCTTTCCCGCCCAAATTTAAATCCAATAACTTGGCCGACAGATGCTGAATAATAATTTAATCACGCACAGCTGGCACATGATAGAGTCCCTATTGTTTTATCCATCACTATATTGCATCGGAAATAAATTTTGATAATTTGACTATAGACTTTTTCCATTCAAATGTTTACCACCTCAGATAATGCAAAATATATCCCAAAATACTTTGACCAAAGGAAAAACAAAGTACGGAGTTGTACATAAATTTTTGCCTCGTATCTACGGCCAATTTCTCTGATAACCGAAAATAATTTAGGTTTATCGGCGAACCGAATTCCGATGCCAAGTGATGAATCCAATAATCGGCGGTGTGATTACAACCATGGCTTATGTTGTGGCGTCATCGATTACTTGTGCCTCGTAATTGAACAGAGTGATCGCGTGCTGCGCCCTAGCGTTTTTCAGCACCGGGGAGGAGAGCGGTAGTGCTTTTTTCTCTGATGGTGCTGAACGACTTCCATACGGCACATCTCATCGTATTAGGGGCAAACAGAGCAGAGCTCTGCGTTTTATTCAAATTGATAGCCGCTTACCCTGACTTTAATGAACCATCTGGTATTCTTTACTTCACTTGAAGCATTGAATTTATTCGAGCAAAAATTTAGAATTCTCTATTGATTAATAAATGTTATAGGTACTAAATCGAAAATTTAGTATTTTTAAGAGCCAAACATTATAATCAAGAGATACCGACAACTGTCTTTCAGTGTTAGCATCAGTCAAATTTATTTATAACCTGATTAAGAACAATGATATCATAGGAATCACTAACCTTTTCTTCTATAGAACTACACGAGAGGCAGAATTAGTAGGTGCCACATGGGAGTGCTATAGATCGGCCGTCCATTGTTCGCACCGAGTTCTTCACCCCCCAGAGAGCTGGAACCAATAAAGCCTGGAAGAGGGAGCACACTCGACCGTCCCCACCTATTCCACGCTTGGACAAGAAAGGGGATTGCTGCGAGACAACAATGATGAGCACTTTAGCGGCACCCCACAACACCGCGCCTCTGGCAGGCACACATGGCACCTATAGGCAAGATTATTACGAACCCTTGACGTGATCGCAGAAGGTTAGAGACGATCTTAAACAGGAATTAATTTATTTGTAAGTTACTGAAACCTTAATATTTTAACTGAAGAAACTTGAACACAAAGAGGGATGTCAAGGACGTGTTACTAATGTGTTTAATTTATTATCGCTTAACGTTGTAGGTTGTTAATATTTCAGTCTGGTGGATGCAGTTGGTTGCGATAATTTAGGGCGCCTTATAATTTGTTTATTTAATTAAATTAAATTACATTATACATAAAGTATATTCCGATGTTTACGCAGATAAAATTACACTTTAAATAAGTTCTTATCTTTCGGTGACATCAATTTTCTGAATATTTTTTGGAAATGGAAAAGTAATTCTAAAAGTATTCACAACATTGCTACGGTCCTAAACATCATATGACTGAGCGCCCCAACAAGCGCTCCTGTAATTTGAATAATTAATGGATAAAATTATTTAAATCCCTTCCGGCCACTCTAGACCTAGAGGAAAGTTACACCTCAGTATACGTAATTTATTGATATATACACAAGAAGATCGTTCTTGTAACTCGTACGTCAACAATTTGGCGTACGAATAATTCAAGATATAATCTTTAATATAACAATTTTTTTGGACTTGTGATAATCGCGAGTTTTCATTGAATTTGTTCCTACAAATATTCATGAAGGCTTTCAATGAATCAGATATAATTTTGAGGTACAATAGTCTGAATTAGCTGAAATTATCCCTCATCGTTCCCATGCTATAAAGGTCGATATTCATGACTCTTATCCATCTTAGCGTTCGCGTTATTCACCCTTGCGTACGCCGCGAATATTGTACCCGATCCTTGATCTTTGATGCGCCTCACGTATTGCGTTCGTAAATAAATCAGCCGTTGATGAGACCCACGAATTTTTAGCGAAGGGTGGCAGCCCTTGTCGAATAATGAGAGTTTCGTATGCAAGCTCCGTGAAGCTCTCGTCCATGGGGCGTCTAACTGCGTGTCTGGGGCCCGGGTTGATCAATTGCACTCATGTCGGTATGATGAACTTTAAAAACATCAACAAAATATTCACATTTGTTGCTGGAATTTATGCCATTCATCTTAAACTGGCGTTTTATATTTTTTTATTTATGCCGAATGTTGCAAAAAGTTTTTGTCTGATTCATTATCTCGCACGAGTGATCCGAAATTTCTAATGAAAATATACACTTTAGCTTATTCAATAAAACAAATGTGTTGCAATTTAATCCCATTGATGATATTGAAAATAGTCTAATTTTTTATAATTTGTTTTCAGAGATTAATATGCATGTTAGAAGGCAAAAAATCTGCATGAATACGGCTGTTGACATTATTCGGATCATTCTATATAGTTGACAAGCACACCATTAGATCGAAACATCATCAGCAGAAAGAGGACATAAGAAAACGAATACTTAACGAATTCATTCTGTATTTGAGTGAATTTATTCTATTATCTATATTCGAAAAATCTAATGATACAGTGCTGTTGTTTGAATTTAATTCTGATACTTCGCTTTCTCAATATTGTAAAAATGAGTGAATGGAAACGGAACGGTTCTGTAAATAACATTGAGGCAAGATATTCTCTATGATTTTAAACGCATTGCTTTTGACACAATTACCATGAGATACTGGAATATACAATCACGATTTGATAAAATTATGTCTGTAATGCATTCTCTGAAAGTCATATATGATGGTTGTTTCTATATCCTTTTTAAAGCGCACGTGGATTACACCAGACGAGTAAGCTCGCTGCACGCCATCGTTGTTGACAGTCTAATGCATTTTAATATCCTAGACGGCATATTTTAATATCGTTCTGACAGCGGGCCCTCCTGTTCCAAGATGTCTCGGATGCGTCAGCAAAATTAGAAAAATGTTTTGCTTGGAATGAGGAAGTGTAATGCCTTTTTGGCTTACGACTTATACGGGCTTCGAGTTTCGTTGTACCAGTGTAGGTGACTTGTAGACATGCAGCTGTAAATGACAATTATATCTTGTGATATATTCTTTATATCTTGGATAACATAAATTATTGAGTTATTATTGCTTCCAGATTGTAAATTATTAATTGGTTATTGGAAATTTGTTTATATCAATGGCTATTAAAACTCAAGTCAAAGTTTTGGCTTATAATTTTGAAGCAATCTGCACACTCTGATAAATAGCTGCTAGACGTTATGTTCAAATAAATGCATTAACTTGCCCTTTTAAAATTGCCTCTTTTAAACGTTCAGCTTATACGGCCCATGTCACTCTTTAAATTTTTTATGGATCCGTTAGTTAAATTGAAACATTAATATCCAGGTTTATTTGTGCTCAACGTCAGCATGCATCACGTCAGCTATGCGCTACTTGTTCTTTCGAGTAATTCTTTGAGTAAGACGATGAGACTCGCTGCACGTGATCCCAAGCAAGAATTATGGTGTTCATTGAAGCAGCGATGGCATCAGTATTTCCGAGATATGGTGTATTTAACTGTGCCTTCGAGGCGTCAGCTGAGACGAGTTGCGCCTAGTGGCGATGCATGCCACGGGACTCAGGAGCGCCCTGTTATGTGGTGCCTACCACTAATGAAATCTTTCTTCCACGTTGAATTGAATGGAATACATGCTTCGTTCAGTTGCGCTCCGCTCTTCTCTTTCAGCAAATATTTTAAACGCTTTAATAGTTGCATAGTTTTATTGTGCAGAATATATATGTATGCAGAAGGTTTGAATTAGTATTCAGTTCTCGATGGCTTTGCAGAACGAATTTTCTCCATGTATAATGTAGTTAGAATTGCGGGATATACAAACGTGATGAGTAAAATATTCATAATTGTTTAAAAAATATTTCCTATGGCGTTTGAAATTGAGAAGAACTGAACAATGAATGCAATTTACACTTATCCATTGAATTTAATTTTGTTTTCGATTCACATGTATCTCATCGATTGAGAGCAAACGGCTACATTTTATTCAGCATGTTATCAACCAGAACTGCGGATAACGGTATAACCTTCTCCTAGTTATCACCGAGTTCCAAACTACGGACACATTGTGACCGAAGTCAACAAGACCTCGGTGTCGCGTACCATCATGCGTACAGTACACATACAGATTTGCACTCTACACTACGTACACGCTGACTTCAAATTGCACAAGCAGTAGCGCCCCTTCACAATTTTCGTACACGCAATAGCACCCCAGACAGGGTGGAACCCACCCAACTCTCTCCTGGAAAAGAGTCGACGTGTAGCTATGGTTCCAACTTACGCCCCACCCTAGCAGCAGGATTGGGCGACAGGGGCGCTGTAATGGTCTGAAGCAGGGGAGGCCGGTGCACCCAATACCAGATATTGCTAGGCACTAATCATAAAATTGATGAGATGGGGAGACATTAATTCGAGCACAATATTGAGATGAGCTTCAGGCACAAACATACGGCGTCTCAAATCCCGTGGGGGTTGAGTTAGTGGCATCTTTCTGAACTATAAAATGCTCCAGTGCAAATAATAAAAAATAAATTCTTAAATTCACTAAACCGTTTCTACATAGAATGGCTAGGAATATACAACTTAAGAGAGATCGATTGTTTTTTATACGAGAAGTGACATCCTAGGCACGTATCTGAATTTCCTAAGGACGGTGACAAAATCGATACATAAAATGAATCTGTCTTTCTTATGTAAAAATTTGTATAACAAAAAACTCGTTGATTGAAAATTATAAACGAAAAAAAGCAAACTAATTTCCACAATTTAGTTCTCTTTTTAGGAATATTTATGCACACGTTGCTTAAAATTTAACCTAATGTGACCTTTTTTATTTATTTCACGAATGCATAAGAAAACTAGACAATTCCATCAGCATAAGTGTTCACGTGAAACAACCTTATTGCATGTAGTGCCCTGTAAAGCCAGTCAAATTTGTACCGAGACATGCTCGCTGTAGATGGATCTAAGTTTACTCTAGTGAGCGTTTGATTTCAATATATTTCCCTAGCTTATGGACCAACCCAATTGAATGGAGTAGTCTATATGTACACGAGAAAATCAGGAAAAATACACTGTCAATAGCAATCACTGTGAAATGCTCGGCAGCAACAGATCAGTGAAAGATTTGTTGATGATCAATTAATGATTAAAGAGTGGAAATTATCACAGGCAACAATGAACTGCAGCTTCCATCTATATTGTAATGATAGTTTCTGTTTAGAATTGATTGCACTCATATATATAATTTTTTCTACAATTTTCCTCTAAATAATTATCAACATCTATAATAGTTCATTTTTTTGTTTGATTTCTAAAATTTTCAAAGTTGATGTCAATTTAAAGATATATTATCCGAAATAGTTTGAAGTTTATTAATACAGCAATTGGGCCAGGCAGCAACCGCAAGCGACAGACTCGGCTCAGCTGACAGCTTGGGGAGATTGAACAAACTGTGCAGAGAACTGTAGCGCTTTATCAGAGAAGGAGAAAGTTATAACGAGCCGTAGCAATTTATCTAAGGAGAAAGGTATAACAAGCTGTAGCAGTTTATCAGAGAAGGAGAAAGGTATAACAAGCTGTAGCAGTTTATCAGAGAAGGAGAAAGGTATAACGAGCTGTATCAGTTTATCAGAGAAGGAGAAGGATATAACGAGCCGTAGCAGTTTATCAGAGAAGGAGAAAGATATAACGAGCCGTAGCAATTTATCTGAGAAGGACCGCGCTTAACCTACGTCAATCCGCCACATCTGCGTTTTCTCACGCGCGCGCGAGGGCTGAACTGCGGTGCACGTCACGACCGAAACTAAAGAGAGGGAATATAATCGTGATGATTGATTCGGCCCAAACCACTGAGAAATATGAAGAAGAATAGATTAAGTTGTTCAGATATAATACCATTAATATGTTTCGCACTAAATTACAATAGTAGTAAAGGCTAAGGATAATTTGTGCACGTCATGCTGCCACATGAGGTCATTGATGATGTCAAACGAAAATATCTATTGAATTTTTTGTTGACGTTCAAAAAAATATTAATCATGATACATGTTACACTTTTCTGTTTTAGTTATTCAATCGTTCACTATTGCGTATTCATTGTAGGATTATATTATTGTGTGATATATTTAATCATTCTAATTATTCTGCTAACATGCAAGTACACGCCGGTGTCAGCCAAACTTAGAAGTTTACAGAGTGGGAGTCAACTGGGGGCCCTCGAATAATTCTGAGGTAGTCAAGATCAGTTACATGTACCGGACATTGAAACTCGTGCTGCAGCTATCGACTGCATTTTTCACCTTTCTCACCCAATTATAATAACAGGCTGATTCACTAAATCTTCTTGAAATAAAAGCCTAATAAAAAAGAACTTGTAAAGAAATCATAACAATATAAATTTTATTGAAAAACATATTTCCTGATTTTTGTAGTAATTAGTTTTCAAGATAACATCGGACAAATGACGGCCCCCATTGTCAATGCATTCAGTTAGTCGATTTTTGAAGTTCCGTTCAAGTCGCTGAAGCATGTTGACGGATATGTTGGCGGTGGCTTGGTGTAGCGTATGTTGTTCTTTCAATGAGGTAGCGTCCTTGGACAGTCATTGTAAACAATTGATTTAAGCTAACCCCATAAAAAATCACATGGAGCTAAATTGGGGGAACCCACGTAACAATCGATTTCCGATCAGGAATCCGACCTGAAGGACGAATGCGGAACCGTGTACGGAATGCCGGTTGAGTAGCGATAATAGAACGGTCATTAGAAAAGTACACCTGGTCATTAGAAAAAGTTGCCACTTAACCAATGCATAGTGGCAACTGAATAGGCACGACAAAAAAGCTTCATGACCATGTCTTTCATTTGAAGTGCTCCCCGCTCTTTTCCTACAAAATTTGACTGCTTGACGCGAAATACAAAACAGGAAATTTCCGTGAATCACCCTGAATATAAGGATTGAGTCATGAAGTGGCTCGTGATCGAGTTTAATTATACAACAATATATAATAATTTAGCAACAATTATACAACAGGCGTGATAACAAAAAAGCTTGAATTAATTAGTATACCTTGAATTTGTTGCGAGCGAGTGGCCGGCCGGTCGTCCTCTGTTACAGCAGCATGCATCCTCCCCCGGGGCCAGATTAGCACGTCTCATCAGCGCTGTAAATTAAGGAGGCCCCCCCTCCCCTCCTCCCCTCCCCTTCGTGGAGGTGTAGATCAAATGACCGTGGCGCGCTTGTAAATTTAAATAGACTTTGGATGAAAAATCTAAGCTGGGAATTATGCATTGATCATTGACAGGATTTAGGATTGACCTAAATTCACACGTTTTCTTTTCAACGGTGTTCGAGAGTTCAATGATTAACGTATGTTTAAAAATGATCTTGTTTCTTATGATTTAAATAAATATAGCTGCAGTTATTTATATCAACCGATTTTTTTTCTGATAATTGCCTGCACGTCAGCTGTCTTAATGCATGTAGTTACTTATTAACTATAAGGACTTCTAATAGTCGAACGACATATGCCGTTAATATTATATATTCCTTGAAGAAGGCAAATGTGCCGTCTCAGGGTATTTAACCTTCATTAATGCGATTACAGACGATGGAAAAATATTTCAATTCGAAGGAAAGTCAGTTTCTTCATTATTCATTAATTTACTTTCGTGGGTTTTCAGTTTACTTAACGTAGTCCGAAAAATTACTACGCTTAATTTAGAATGAGGCCTAACTTTTCATCTTGCGGAAGCGAGGTATATTTGAGACCAGGAATTACAATTGACATACAAAATAATTAAGCTACACTAAGCACGTATGACCAAGCTATGCTTCTGACTAAATAGACCGAATGCCAAGCTTAGTATAATTACTACAAAACGTGGGTTACTAAAAATGGAATAAACATACAAATGAAACTAAAAATGGAATAAGCAAAGTTTAAGACAAGCTGAAACTTATTGATAGAGGGTGTAAATGACTAACGAGGTCTGCGGCTTGGTACTTAATCGCGTTTCAGAAGTATAAAGTAGAACAAGTTATATCAACTAACAATGATTTTCGGAGAAAAGAAAACACGATACAAAAACATTTGTTCTAGTAATGCTCTCTATCGCCATAAGAAAAAATGCGCACAATTATTACAATGAGATAGGTTTCTGGCTATCAACATTTTAGTTAATGGATTTAAGTGAAAATGTTCTTCATGTACTAAAGTTCTTGGAGACTGGCACTCGTCAAGCGAGAATTGAAGTGCGATTATGAATCTTTTTATGCTATATGAAGCCAGCGCGTGCGCTTCCTCCCGAGCAAGCGTTTCTCGCTTGTAGACCGTGCCTGCAGTTAAGAGAAAACAGCCTCCCCAATTCTTGTATCACGCGATCGAAGCTCTTGCGTCGCGCTGAGTCACTTGACATTCCCCCCTCGTGCAGTCCATTACTCCGCAGTGCAGCTCATCAGGGATTCCTGGATCGCGATAACCAGGCAACGGGACGATAGCGATACTACAGAGCAGCCGGGGTCTTGGTCTCATCAGCCACTGCCTCGTATCACAGTACGAGCACCGCTTGTACAGAACGAGTATCACATTACGAGCACAGCTTGTACAGAGCGGGTATCACAGTACGAGCACCGCTTGTACAAAGCGGGTATCACAGTACGAGCATCGCTTGCACAGAGCGTGTATCACAGTACGAGCACCGCTTGCACAGAGCGGGTATCACAGTACGAGCATCGCTTGCACAGTGCGTGGGAAGGATGCGCATCTTAAGGTTGAGAGGGAAAAATTCACGACCGTCGCACTTTATGGCGAGGGTCGTGAATTGTTGGGTTTGCACATATTTGTCATGCATTTACATACATACATTTGTTTCGGACTTAATCAGTCGAACTCCGAATTTCATTTCATATTACTGTTATTTAAAAACTTATTTCTGAAATTAAACTTTTTCCATAGAGTAAAATAGAATAAAATAGAATATTCGGCACTGAAGAAATAGGCTATATAAGGCCTGTTGCCGATTCCTGTTCTTTTCGTGACTTGATTCCACAAGGGATCCGGCCTTCTGAACCCGATCTTTCCATAACTGACGATTGTTTGAGATAGCTGCTGGACTTATTGCCTGGTCCCAAAGGTGCTAGGCATTTCAAGACAACATATGCTCCTGCATAGCTTCGTCTAGTCTATTTTTGAAGGCATTCATACTCGGAGTGTCAACGATGCTGTCAGAGAGGTTGTTCCACATGTCGAAAAGAAATTTTGACGCATGGATGTGTTACAACGCAATTTTTTTAGTTTATAACACTGCGTTGTAACACATCCGTGCGACAATATTTCTTCTCGCTTCGAGTCACCGACATGTGGAACAGCCTTCCTGATAGCATCATTGACGCTCCGAGTATGAACGCCTTCAAGAACAGACTAGACGAAGCTATGCAGGAGCATATGTTCAGTCTTAAAATGCCTAGCAAATTACGGACCAGGCAATAAGTCCAGACGAAGCTATGCAGGAGCATATGTTCAGTCTTACAATGCCTAGCAAATTACGGACCAGGCAATAAGTCCAACAGCTATCTCAATCAATCGTCAGTTATGGAAAGATCGGGTTCCAAAGGCCGGATCCCTTGTGAATCAAGTCACGAAAAATTCAAGAATCGGCAACTGGCCATGGGCCTATTTCTCCAGTGCCGACACTTCTATTCTATTATAGCCGTGGTCCCTGGTGTTGGTTCTTGTTTCAAATTCTAGGACTCCTTCTGGGACCTTTTATAAACCGTGGGTATACTTGTATACTTCAATGAGGTCACCACGCAGATGTCGATAACAGAGGCATGGAAGATTCATAATCTTTAATCTTTCTTTGTAGGGCGTGCCTTTTAATACCGGAACTATCCTTGTTGCACGTCTTTGAACAATCTCGACTAAATTTTTGTCCTTTTCAAGTTTTGGCGACCACACGGCATTTCCAAACTCTAGGTTCGGACGCACGACAGTGACAAACAACAGCTTAATCGCTTCTGCATTAGGTACTTAAAAGAGCGTCTGATCAGTCCAAGTCATTTATTGGCTTTATTAACTTGAGCTTCAATATGCTTCGAAAATTTCAACTCGTTGCCGATATTAACTCCCAAGTCTTTTTCCGTTGTCGACTTCGACATCATCACTTTGTCGTTGCAACCGTGTCTTCTCATACTGTAATCTTGCTGTTCATTGTTCTTGCCAAGGTGGATTACTTTACATTTGTCAGCATTAAAATGCAGCTGCCATTTATCAGCCCAGTCCACTAACCTGTCAAGATCATCTTGCAACTGTAATTTTTGGGTCGTATTCTTCACTGTATTATAAATTTTTGTGTCGTCAGCATTCATCAAGCACACGCTAGACACAGCTTCTGGCAGATCGTTTATAAACGTTGACGAATAAAACAGGCCCGAGAACGCTTCCTTGTGGCACGCCGCTGCGCGCTGAAGCCCAGTCTGATACGGACCCATTAATACTGGCACGTTGTCGTCTACCTACTAGAAAATCTCTGATCCATTTGAATACATTACTCTCAATTTCCAAAGACTTCAATTTACGCAACAGCCGCTCATTTGGGAAATATAGTATAGTAGTATAGTATAGTATAGTATTGTAGAGGACGGAAATGCAACTGTTATAGATGTATTTTACATTGATATTTTTCTAATAAAATGGCTTTAGACTTCAGTGCGATGTTGCCGGATCCGCTCTGTGTTGCGGAATAGTTGTAGCTCTATAGGATCACTCGATCTGTGCCACCATACGAGACAGGTGTGTACTGTGCACAGGATAATTTGAAATTTTTAAATAGGACCAATATTGTGTGCTTCATTGTGACCTGGAATAGTTTAGTGCGATGTCAATCTGTATAGCTATAGGTGTGGAAATGTCTTCTTAGTTTATATTATAAAGTTTTAGGTATGACCCATCGTGTGTGTTTAATATCTGCAATAGTTTTATCTCATGCATAGAGACCTCCAAAATCTTAATCCGAAGTCCTGATCCAAGTCTTCAACTTCCACCCACTCTGTTTATCTTGTCGCCATTGTTGAATGAAAGTTATGCATTGATTGTTCTTATTCTCCTGTCGGTTATTGTGTAGAACTGCAAGAGGTGTGACCATGGTTGAATTAATACAAGGTTGACCCACGGCGACGACGATTTTTTCGCCGTTCTGCGCATGTCTCGTGTAACGTCAACGTGGGCCAAAAATGTAAACAGTAGAGATCAACACGTTGTTTTTGTGCCATATTTGAAATGATATTAAAAAAAATTGACCTCCTCAAAATGGCACAAAAAACTGCATTTGCTGCAACAAGTGTTACTTTAAGCAAAGCCGGTGTTACAAATCCGTTTCGTGGAGTGTAAATTAAATAAATGGGAAACATGATGGGCCGACAGACAAGGGCAGAAAGGAGTAGCCTAATGGCGGCCACTCAGCTAACGGTCGATGAAAGGAAGCACAATTCTAACGAAATTTTATTTTCGTAAGCTAACGAAGAATATGCTTTGCTATAAATTGTTTTAATGTTGTAATTTGATTCATTTCTTGCTTGTCATGTTGTTCTGAAAATTGTATCTCCGACTCTCAATATTGTTGTACCGGTATCTGTCTTAAGCGTCATGCGGTGCAGCGGTAGGCTATGAAACATTTTTGGTGCTGTAATATTTCTAGGAGGGTAATGGAATACTGACGAAA